>NC_073692.1:115735948-116026174 GCF_029784155.1 Uranotaenia lowii
GGTGTTATGACATAAATACATGGTGAAAGGTAATGAATTTCCCTACACGTGGGTGAAAAAAGTTTCCAAATCCGTCCACTAGGAGCGCCACAATGAGCAAAATAATTTGTTCCAATATTAAATGAAGCAGACTTTAGACAGGCATTAGTGCGCCAATAGGAGAAAGCTTGATAGGTGTTGAAATTTTAGGCTAGAGGGCATGTTGATGAAAAGCTCCCATGAATTGCTCCCGCCTTTGCTCTGCATTAGCTAACTATACATGAGAAACCCAGAAAGAGAATTCCCATGTATAGCGAGCCCAATGGTTTGAGAGCGTGTTTTTACGCACACTTCAAACGAGCAAAAACGTAGCAACCCATGGGCCTACTGAGCTTTCCTTATGCGAGAAACAGTTCTATCGACGTTGCCATTATTTCAGATTCGCAGCGAATAGTTGCTACTTGTCGATTTTTTCGCATTTCACATTTTATCTATTCCGCGTTCTAACTTTTTGGCCAAGTGTGCTAATGCAGAGCAAAGGCGGGAGCAATTCATGGGAGCTTTTCATCAACATGCCCTCTAGCCTAAAATTTCAACACCTATCAAGCTTTCTCCTATTGGCGCACTAATGCCTGTCTATCCACCTTTCTTTCAAATTCTATAAAATAAAATTCTCTCTAGTTTTCATTCCGCCGCACATGCCATTAAAATTATAATCATACAAATTACGGCGATTAAAATCATATTATATACTTTTAATGTAAGCCTTAATACATTTGCAATTTTTGGAAGATTAAGTTTGTTATTTTTTTCAACAATAAAACTTCATCGAATTTCATCTTTTGCAAGCGAAATAGAGTTTGAACGGGATCAACTAAGCATATTGCGTCACGATCAACTGTTACCAATATTCAGCGAAGGGGTTTTCGTAAATCATAACCTTTGCAGTGCCAAACACCATCCGTCAACAAAGGATTTTTGTAGCAGTTTTAACGGTTATCAACAGTAAAAGTTTCGTTTATCATGTTACGTTCAGTATTACGGTAAAAAACGCAAAAGTTGCCTAGCCGATTTGATTAGGAATTTATAACAAAAGTGGTCAACATTCGTCTCCAAACGGTTATTCGCGGGTTATGGCACATGTCTACACGTTTGGGTTCATCTTCCGCACTATGCAAATCAGATCACCAAAACGGTGACACGCGGGCTCGAAACAAGTTTTGCGACCCAATTCAGCATCCCATCTAATGCATAATTCACATTCAGATTCGGCTAGAGATGTTATAGTTTGACCACTTTCTTCGCCAAAAAGTTACGTATTTTGGCCTGAGGCTTCGCGAATAATTCGGAAGGAAGGATCGTTTTTTTCTTATTTGGGTGGATCTATGATGACGGAATTAATATCGGGCATTTTCTATAAGAATGCAACTTACCCGGATCAGAGACTTCAGTTTAGTGCGGACAGTTAAGTTTGTAGGTCGTCGTCGGTAGAGAAATTCGACGTCTTCGGTGATCTGCAGTTTTCCACAGATTGAAGATGCGGTTCTTTGTGATATCAGCAGCATTAGCAGTGCTGCTGCTCCAAAACAGTGACTATGTATCCGGGCAACGATTCCCAATAAGACCCAGGACTCCCAGCAATCCTGCCGAAGTTCTGGCCAACAATTATATCAACTCTGTGATGCCGGAGCTGCAGGCGCGTTACAGTGCCGCTGCCGATGCAGCCTGGAGCTACCAGACGAATTTGACTGTGCCAAACCTTGTGAATTCCAACGACGTGGCACAACAGAACGCGATGTACCTTAAGGTATTGGGAAGAGTGTTGGAGTCTACAAAGACAGAACTGTGTGTCATCTATTGTGTAAAAGAAACTTAAAGGACTGGAATTGATATTTTTGGTGGAAGTGGTTTAAGTCGAAAATCTTAATTTGTGATGGTTAAATTATTAAACATACATATGCATGTAGTTAAAAGATCGTTTCCTACAGTTTGAAAGCTGTGTTCAAAAGAGTGGTTAATTGAAATGATCAGGTCGTTGATGAAACTAATCAGTCGTTGAATTTCGAACTTCATATTTAATTTGACAAATAATTTTTATCGAGCTATATGAGAGCATATTTATAAACGTGTAACACAAAATCAAGCACGTGTTTGTTTTCTACGAGCATGTTCCTGAATTTAAAAATCACAGTTTCATCAATGTTTTGAAGCTAGTAAACTGTAAGATGTGTTCAAATCGACCTTTTACCAGAGTGAATTGGTCTACACAGTACAGTAACTACAGTAGTAAGTCTGTAATTCAGTAAGCTCAGTCGTGCCTAAATTTTCGATGGTTTTCAATGATCTCTTAGTTTTCGTTTATAGTGCGAACTTGATAATTCCTATGCTATGTATGATTTCAATTATATCCCTGCCGAAGTGACGTACATCCATTTTTAACGATTTTAACTTTCAGATTCTTCAGCTTTTTATACTTCAAATTTTTTTCGCAAATCTGCTGAATATACGACAAAGTGGCGTATATCCAATCATTTATGGAAGAAATACAGAATAAATCTCGTTACTCAAATAGTTTTTGAGTAATATTCTTAAAATTTGAAACATGTGCTTTTTTTAGCATGATTATCAGTTTTTAACAAAAAATGATACCCTCTAAAAGGAAGAGGGGGCTCTCATACAAAATAACGATATGATCTGTGACTCGTGAGGATTTTTTAGAATGAAATTTGATACAAATGCAAAATTTTTACATATTTTTTAAATTGCTGGCTTGAGAAAATCTTGTACATGCTCTTAAACTTGAATAATCGTGAAAATATCCAAAAAATAATACTTCATATCGTGTTTTTGTCACAATGCATTTTATTTTGATTTCCGAAGAAAAATTATTTGCATGTCAGTTTTAACCATAACCATACAAAATTTGAAATAATTGAACATGAAAAACTTATTTTATGATCCAAACCAGCTGATCCCGTACGAACTCCGCCTCGATTCTGATTTTGAATACGTTATGAGAAGTTTGTGTTGGATGGAATGGTAATTGGGTTACATTTTCATGAAAAATATTGCTTAAAATATTATTATAAACAGTTAATATGGATATTCTTTTTTTTATGTCTGATCAAAAATTTGAATCCAGACATCGATTTCCGTTTTCTAAATTCTCGTGTATGAATTTTCGCCTGGATCCCATGTAAAGCAATTATTTCAAAAACATTTATAAATTAATATGGACAATCCTTTTTCTGTCATCTAATTTAAAGTCAGGAATCGATATCTCATCCTATAAAACTCTCTTGTATCAGCTTTTGCCTGGTCCGATGCATAATAACGTACACATTGTACAATTAATATGGATCTGAATCATCCCTTTTCCAAACCCTTGCGGAAAAAATTACACCTGGAAACAAATACCTGCGCTTATGCTTATATTTATGATACATAAACAGCCAGATCTTGTCAGCATCCCGGTGAGTAGTAAAAGTACATTTACTACTCATCTTAACTTAGCCGGGCCCACTGTGCAGTATTAGACGCAGAGACAACTGGAACACAGGGAGGAAGAAACGTGGCAACAGTACCATACGTTTCAATGGCTATATCTAAGATTCTAACGTAGGGAGTACATATATGCTTAACTTCCTGTGCTCCTTGATGGTGGTCCGAGAAATTCATCCTTCTGGGGATGGAAATGATGTTTTTCTGCACAGAAATCCAAAACCCTATGTATGTTATTAGTTATAAGTTATTGCCCTCACCTTCCCACTGTGCTAGATACCATCTGTGACACCTGCAAACAATTACCTGTGCTATAAAACTCCCATGTGCAAACTTCCACTACAACCTGATGCATAATAACGACAATCTCACCATAAAAGTGAACAATTTACATGGGCGATCCTTTTTCCGACTCCTGACACGAAATTTGACAACTGATATTAATTACCCGTGCTGTAAAACTTCGATTGAATGTGCAAGCACAGGTGCAAGTTTTCATTTAATCCAATGTTTACTAGCGTCAATATTGTAAAATCAGTTAATTGTTGATATAGACGACCCCTTTGGCTGACCTCTGACACAAAAATGAATTTAAAAAAAAGCAATTTCTCGTCTTTCAAAACCCATGTTCTTATTCTTCGATGTACAATAACGTCAATATCGCTAACTCAATATTTGCCTTGTATGGATGACCCTCTTCAAAAAGGGTCATTCAAAAATCTGAAAACATTTTCATCATTCCTGGTCTTAATGAGCTCCTATGCCAATTTTCAGCTCTTTAGGTCACGAGATAGCAGCGCTCGGAATGAAGAAAGTAGGTATGGACAAACGTCACTTCGTCGGATAATCGTCAGAAGAAAATCAACGTTTATACGCCAAAGTGACTAATGAGTATTTAAAGCATTTGTAAGCAAATTAACGAGTCGTTATGCAAAAAGTAAGATTTTTCAAATATCTTTACATGGATTGTACCCCAGCAAACATGAAATCGCATAATAAATGATAGCTCAAGTCGTTAACAATGGTTACTTGAAGTCGGTTAGAATCGGTTTTGATAAAAAGTCCACTATGTTTGCAGATTCTGAAGACGATTTCGCCCGTGGTGGCTTCAAATGAGAGAACAGCTTTGTTGTTCTCTCTGCGACCAGCCAGCAGTGCAACCAGATTGCTAAAAATCATAGGTTTTTCAAAGAATTGTCCAATGAGAGAAGCGGCAAATATTGCCGCTGGCAAATTGATCAACGTCAGGTCGGCATATCACGGCAGCGGTAGGATTCAATTCTTGATTGGCCGAAACAGAAACAATACGAAACTTAATACTCCGTTCTCCAACTGAACCAGGTAGACGTAGAACACATGGCAAAGTGATACAACTGGCAGAGAAGTTGATATAAGCGTATTAAGTTTGATGCTCACTGTACTGGTAACATTTTTTTAAAAGTTTTTTGTTCCCCTGAATGTTTGTATTTATGTCTAGTGGTTATGCATCATTTTGCTCGATAGTTCGAGTCTCTTTGCCAATGTTGGTACAGCCAATATTTTCATCTTTGGTGCAGTGTACACACTTTATATCGTTATTGGCAGAAAAGCACCAATCGGCATAGAGATTATGCAACCTAGTTTGCTTCCTCTGTTAACTTCCCTTCTAATTTTTTGCTGACCAGACATGGTCATTAAGGCAGGTCCTATCGATTTTCTCGAAACTTTGGTGCAAAATACTAGCGCCAAATTAAGTGTTGATGGGTAGCAGCACATTGAACTGACAGCTGCATAGTTTAAGTGATGACTGTCAGATCAACTGACTTAAACAGATCAGCTGCACCATTATATATGTGGTCAGCGTTCTACTTATACCGTATTTGTTTTCTCCCCTCGTTCAGTGTTCCACCGTTCCCGATAAAAACAAACACAAATCTTCGCCAGTGTATTGCTACATCACTCATTCACACGCTTTCCCGCAACACTGACAAAATATTCGGGACACTACCGCCCGATGGCAGTGCAACACCAGGTCAAAACCAGTGCAACACTGTACGAATAAACAAACAGTTTGACAGCACCTAGTGGTGCACCAGTACAACACTAGTGCAACACTCGGCATAAACAAATACGGTATTAGAGATCTGTGTTTGTCGCTTCTCCAAAGTTTTGATATTGTACCTCAAAAGCAGCTGATCAGCACTCTATATCGTATAGTTCTAAGCTGTCAGGAGAGATTTCTTGCATCTTTTTAAGGTATGGAAGTTAGAATACAATACTTCCTACCAGGAAATATCACTAAGTTTTTCACTCTCTGATTGGTCTTGCCAGAAATTATACGGCTACACAATTGCTGGTACAGTTTATTCAAGGTCTGGTGCTCTGGTTACTTCAGATTACATCAACGACCTATCAAATACCTTGGTTTTTCGAACAAGGACTGTTTTGCTGTGATGATTGTGTGAAATGCCGTTAAAAATTGGTCATAATGGTGACAATGGATGTATGAGAAAAACACATAAGGATGGCGAAAGTTTTGCTACTGTAAAGCCTTTCTGTAGGGAACCAAAGTTTGCTTATCAAATCATGCAAAAAACAAAAGTGGAAGGCTTCTTCCTGAACAAAGAATATTCGCAAATCGACAAAGAGTTCGAGAGGCGAATTCATCTCAAAACTATCTCCCAGAATTTCATCAGTTAAGAAATTTTTTGGAGTGTAAAAAAAATCGCAGAGACCTGCAATGTATTCAGATTTCAACATTATATTTTTTATAATTGAGTGGATATAATTATGAAACGTGGCCATTGTCAAAGTTTTACCAAAAATCCTAAATACACTCAGAAAAATATTATTATATAAGCCATATGATTTTCTTGTGAAGTGTCATTAGGAAAATCATTGAAGTTCATAAGATCGTCTTATGACCCCAATTAGTTCAGAGGATGAACACCTAATTCAATTAGGGTTTGTTACTTTTCATGAGAGGCTCTAATGGAAACAGGAAGTCACTTCTAATAATAATAATTTAAGAAATTTTATGTTGTAAACATTCAGTTTTTTGTTTTCCTAATAAGTTTGAAATTAAATCATTTATGGTCACCATCAGCAGCACTTCATCACCCGGTTTCAACGAAGTTTTTTTTTGCCGCACCCGAATCTTCGGTCTTGCGTTTTTGCTGGTCAGCATACTGAAAACTATTCAAAAGTTTTAGTTTACAATTATATAAAGCCATTACAGCAAAAACATCAACTCAAAATTACCATTCAGAAGATCACAATGACATTTAACTGTTAAGAAAAACTAGCGAGTGCTTCGTACCGTTAGTCTCTTATGACACAGAATTTGGCACTCAATAGGTTTATAAGATGCATCTTATGAAAATTATAATAAGAATTTGCCTGAGTGTACAAAAGGTAACTGGGTATTGTAAGGAACTACCGAAGTACAGCAATATTTACCCAACAAACTGTAGAAAGTTACTACTAGGTGGCAACGTGAAGTTCATTTATTGTATAAAACTCAAACTTTTTGTTATTTTTCTTTTGAATTTATTTCAGTATCATCTATAAGTAGTGAAATTGAAAACTGAGAGGTACCTACTTGAGGTAAAAATTCCAAGGTGAAGGAATTTAATGACGGCTCCTATGTAAATTTCGGTTTTTGTTGAAGACGCACGCCGGTTAAATTTTTTTCGGCTACTTTCCAGCCTCTGGAGGCAGAATCGAAAAAGCACAATCACCGTGTTTGTTTATGGAGTATGTTTTCGTGATATACTAGCCTTTAAAAAAGCAGCAGAGTGATATCAAAATAGGGTAACATGCTCTTTTATGGACCATATAAGCGAATGGACAATTTTCCATGTATTCCATGAACATTTGGAGTAAAACACAATTGAATTCGTTTAAAAAAGTATTTTCTACAAATTCCAATATTTTTTTATTATTCAAATCCATCTAACTGTTTGAAAAGCTTAATTTTTAATAACCTCATAAAAAGCAACAGCACTGAACTGTGTTGTAAATTCGCGCCGGTGTGAATTCACTATGCGCCATAGAGCTGAACACACCCGAAAACAGTCGAAGACCGAAAACGCACTAACACTAAAAGACTTTTTTCTTGGAAGGATAACTCAAAATGGTCTAAACAAAATTTAAAAAACATCATTGTTGATTTATTTGGGCTAAAATTTTTCTGGGAAGTTGTTTTACACTTTTCGTACAAAATAATTGGCCGTTTTGAAAAATGATGCTATTTTCAGCATATTATGGGTTGTGCGTTATATCAAGCCGTAATATTGAATTCTTAACATAAATTTATAATTTTGATTCACCTATGTATCTTAAAATATTGTCTTATTCATTTTTCTTTTTTTTCTGTGATTTAACCAAGAAATTTTGTGATGGTTTTCTGTGATGGAAAAAGCATTATTTTGATTAAAAAGTCATGACAATTTGTGTTTTTTTACATTTCCCTCGAGAAAAATTAATTTAAATTAATAATCTTATCATAATTTTCCAAAGAAAAAATCCACAGTTTATGTTGACAAAAAAAATATATTTTTTTATATAGGTACGTAAAAATATTTAAAAAATCTGTGAAATCTTTGAGTAATTTTAAAATTCTGTGCTCAGTGACACAGATCCTGTGTAGAACATTTGCTTAAAATTGTGTGAAATCCTAGATTTTTCTGTGATTTCGGCAACCTTGCTCCGGATTTGTACTCACTAGACTGTAATATCTGGGTATACATGCTGGGGAAGTTAGATGAAGTTAGGCATTCGAGGCCGAAACCGTTTAAAACCGTTTGGTAAAGATTCGGGACGAAATGCCGAACAATTTGGTGCATAATTCACACTTAGGGGAGAGGCGGGCTATATGCGCATATTATGGAAAGCACCCATTTTCTCCCATATTCCAGTCCATATTGGATTCCAGCCCATATTGGAGTCTGAAAACTATATACACATGAGCGGACATCTGTTTTATATACGTTAGAGTAATTTTTATGTTAATATCTCTTACAGTTTTTGTGAAATTATTTTTATAATAAAAGAAGTCAAAATAGCCTATTTCCGAAACTGGCGGGCTAAATGCGCATATTTATGTTTCTAGCTATATTTCACTAACACTTGCAATATTTTGATATTATTTAATTGAAAATGGTAGAAACGGATGTTAAGCATACGTCAAGGCTGAAATTTTGGTGAAATTTTCACATCACTAGTTCTTTTGCATGATACATAGTTTCATATGTAGGTATGCTATATGGCCATATTTCATGGTAATATTTTGTTCATATCGTATTTTTATCGGATCAGTATGAAGTTCTTCTTTTTTCGCTGTAAGATCGTGATTTGAGCGTAGATTTAATGTTTAAATGATAAGAAGTAAAAAAAAATATAAGACTAATCTATTTTTCTTAATATAGGTATTTAACCTACCTTGATATTGGCATTCAGAATTTGTCTCATATTCCCATATCTTATCATTTACAACTTTGCCGAAAGCTTCAATTTGTTGAATTTCCGATTTCCACATGAATTAAAAAGAAAAACCATTAAAATTTTTGTTCAAAGAATCTGTATGTGTTTGTGTTCGTTTTTAATATTTAAATTATGAATATAAGAATCGTCTTTTAAAATTTCATATCATCAGTGAACTTGCCTAAGAAAACCCTATTTTTAAACTTTGAACTGATTATTGTTTGGTATGCTAAATTCTAATACATTATGATTTATTTAAGTAACGCATTGTCGAATGTTTTCTTGAGATGCTTACTTTTTCATGACCCTTGAAACTTCGGCTAGCATACCGTATTTATATGATATACCTGATCTTTCTTATACAAATTATTGTGTATATAATGTTCTTTTTATCGATACAAATTTTCACAACCACTGTCTTCCTATTTCCATAATTCCAGACCGTTGCGATGCAGCTGCAACAGTTCGATTACACCCTGTTCGAGAACGAAACGCTGAAGCGCATCATTCGCAAGCTGCGCAAACCAGGATACTCGGCCCTGGAAGGGCCAATGTTTGAGCAGCTGATGGACGCCATCAATGGGATGCAGGCTAACTATGCCGTAACGAGGGTGTGCAAATTTGGCCAGCGGCACGTGTGCGACCTGCCGCTGGAACCGGACGTAGTAAACATCATGGCCACTAGCCGCAATGCGTCGGAACTGCAGCACTACTGGACCGAATGGCACAATAAGGCTGGAACCCCGGCCAGGCCTCTTTTTGATACCTATGTTAGCCTAGCTAATCTTGCGGCTACGTTGAACGGTGGGATTGTTAAATTTTATTTTTGGTAGATAAGGTTTTAATACAAATTTTGTTTTAGGTTTCAGAAATCTTGCCGATTACTGGTTGGACGAGTACGATGAACCTACTTTCGAGGACCAGATGTCTTTGGCAATGGAAACTATGGCTCCACTTTATTTGCAACTGCACGGATACATTCGGTTCAAGTTGCGGGAGCAGTACGGAGAAGATAGCATCGGTGAGTATGGTAACATTCCCATCAGTCTGTTGGGAGATATGTGGGGTCAGTCGTGGGAAGCCGTTGCCGACTTCAGCATGCCCTATCCGGACGTAGCGGTTGTAGATGCCACAGAGGAGCTCATCAATCAGCAGTTTACTCCAGCTGCAATGTACCAGACGGCCGACTTGTTCTTCTCCTCGCTGAACATGAGTACTCTCTCTGAGTGAGTATTGTTGGAATCTTCTCAAAATTGTTAACACTTTCTAACAAATTCACATTCGACCCTCTCTTTACAGTATATTTTGGGAGAAGAGCGTCCTGGAGAAACCGACTGATGGTCGTGAGATTGTTTGCTATGCCAGTGCCTGGGACTTCTACCGGACCGACGACTACCGTGCGAAGCAGTGTACCAGTGTTACTTTTGCCGATTTCATCAAGGTTCACCACGTGGTGGGAAACATCAACTACTTCAAGAGCTACAGTGAACAGCCAATAGTGTTTCAGGAGGGAGCTAATCCCGGATTCCATGAGGCCGTGGGTGAGGTGATCGCTATGTCTGTGGGTACTCCAAAGCATTTGGAACGTATTCAGCTTCTTACCAACTACAATATGAACAAACGGGCCAAGGTCAATCAGCTGTTCATGGCTGCCTTGTCTAAGGTTGTTTTCCTGCCGTTTGCCCACAGTTTGGAGAAATGGCGTCTGGACGTACTGCGTGAAGACTACTTCGGTGAGGAGTACAACTGCAAGTATTGGGAGTTGCGTTCCAAGTTCGCCGGTGTTGAACCTCCGGTAGAGCGGAGCAAGAGAAACTTTGATCCACCCGCTAAGTATCACATTGCAGCAGATGTTGAGTACATGCGTTACTTCGTTTCTACGATCATTCAGTACCAGTTCCATCAGGCTTTGTGCAAGGATGCCGGAGAGTACGAGAAGAACAACAAGAACAAACTACTGAGCGATTGTGATATCTTCGAGAGCACATCTGCTGGAAACAAACTGAAGAAGATGATGCAACTGGGATCCTCACAACCTTGGACGGAGGCCATCAAGATCATTACCGGACGTAGGAGCATCAACGCCGCAGCTATGGTTGAATACTTCCAACCCCTCTACGAATGGCTAGTCGATTACAATGTCATGAATAGCGTTCCCCTGGGTTGGGTGGAATCCACTAGTAAGTGTACTTCATAGAACCACACAGATGCGAAAAAGATGTTTGACTTAACCATTCACCTTACCACCTTACAGAGTGTCCGCCTTCAAGATAATAAACGGACTGCAGGTTGTCCAGCGCTGAAACGTATTTATGAAATATTTATTACTATTTATTTGATGGTTTGTGACACTTCGAATGTCGATTGAAGAAAAAAGGCGATCTAATTATTTTAAGAATTCGAAACCCAATAGAACTGAATTCAATACATGACAAACAATTTGTGAAAATGACAAAATCAAAAAAGTAAAATAAACAGAAATTTTTACGTGTGCATGTTCATTTATTTAAATAAATGCGAAAAACCATTCCATAGAAACAAAATTTCTCTGTGGTTAAATTCGACAGAAATATACTGAAAAATAGGCTACAATCCACTGTCAAGTATTTTAAATCGGGCTTTTCCTGTTAAATCAGTTATTTAAGCATTAAATGTTGAATGAGATGGCATGAGGGGCTGAGTTTTGACGTCAAGACCAAAGTTAAACCGACAGGGACGGGAGACTGGAGGCTATTCTGCGGCGAATACACGCTTCGGAATTCGGAAACAAATCCGTCAACATTCCGCAATCAGTGCGGAATTATCGCGGGAATTTGCATATGCATGCGAAATACGCCGAATATTGCAGGGCAGCGGCGAAAGAAAGCCCAGAGAGGCCGTCAAACGACCGAAACAACTTGAATGTAAGTCTCTGACAATTTTACTGTAAAATTTTAAATTGGGTTATTGAAGTTTCTGCAAAATTCAAAAGTTGCCACAATATGTTTGCGAGGGCCCGAAAGCCATCAAATTTCTTCCGTTTTAAGTATGAAAAATGAAAAGAAGAATAATAACATACTTTTATTAATCTTTGGGATTTAGACATAAGATCTGTGGAAGAACAATAAGTTATAAGTGATAAGTAGAGATGTACCGAATAGTGGTATTCCGGCGAACGGCAATATCTGAACATCCCGGCCAGATTTGACTGATCTGGATTCTTTACTGGATGTATGGGCAAACCTGAATATATCCAGAAAATCTGGAATGAGCTATAATCAAAGTATAAAGCGATACTGTTCAGCATTCTCCTGTACGATCTACAGTGAAAGATACTCGGGTAAACCTTAGATTTTTTGCTGAAACCATAAGTTTTTGATGATTGTGTAGCTTTTACAACGGCCGAAGATTCGGCCGACCGAATATTCGGTACATCTCTAGTGATAAGGGACGTTTCAAACAGTGGGTGAAATGCGGGGCACGATTTTCAACAGATCCATTCAACTTATCTACTTTTCCGATGAAATAGTAGGCAGATCATCTGCGGCGGTGGAGGGGATCTATCGCAAACTGAAACGCGAAGTAGGAAGGATTGGGTTCATGATTAATACGTCCAAGATAAAGTACATGCTGGCCTGCGGATACAAGACCGACAGAACCCGCTTGTCCAGTTATAACAAGGTCACGATCGACGGCGACGAGCTGGAGATAGTTGAAGACTTTGTCCATTTCGGCTTACTGGTGACCGCAGACAATTAGACTAGCGGTGAGATCCGGTGGCGAATGATCAGCAGAAGTCGTGTCTACTATGGACTTCACAAGCAAATGCGGTCGAAAAGACTTAGTCCTTGCACGAAGTGTAACCTGTACATGACGCTCATCAGACCGGTTATTCTCTACGGGTACGAGAAATGGATAATGCTGGAAGACAGTATTCGAGCTCACACGAGCGACGAGAGTTAAGAATTATCTTTGGTGGCGTGCAGGAAGTGTGTAGGCGAAGGAAGAACCACGAGCTCGCGCGTCTTTACGGCGAACCCAGTACAGAAGGTGGTGAAGGCTGGCCGGATATGCTGGACAGGACATGTTGAGAGAATGCAGGAGAATGCAAAACAGACAATGGGCAGAACCAGGCTAACAAAGAGGAGAGGGATTGCCTTTTGTGCGGTTGTCACTCTGCATGTGAAGAACGTTTTCAACAGCGTCAGTTGGGTAGCGATTGCGTCGTCGCTCATCCGAATGAGGATCCCGGATCTGTATAAGATTGTGGAAGCTACTTCCACAACCGCCAACTACAGAGCATACAGACACAAGACGATATTGTGTTGATCACCAACCTGATCTCATCTCAAACTGGTACCATCGTAGTTGGTCCGTCCGAAATCGTGTCCAAGTCTAAACGCGAAATAACCAAGGGTAATGTATGACGACAGACTCAACTCCACGAGTCATGTCGATTACGTGTGCAAAAGAGTGGCAATGGCCATGGCCGCATTCACACGGATGATGTCGAACTTCCCTGCAATCCAAGGCATGAGTTTAAAACAAGCTGCTATTGTCTCGGCACAAAACGGGCACAAAATCATAGGGTTGTCAGCTAAAGGGAGAGTAGAAGACCGGACAACGGTCCGAGTAGTCTGACCCCATCGGTGGGGAACTTTCGAGAAAAGTGCGTCCGATCCCACGGTATGAAGCTACAAAGATAAGGCAGCATCTTTTGCGTAGCGGATGCCGTGGAGATGTCGCGGTTGTTCGCAGGATGCTCTGTCTTCGGGAAGTTTCGGAGTAGTGCGCTTCCCTACGATCGGAGCTGCGGGGTTGAGACTATACCCTCTTCGCAGTGGAAGCTGTTGGGAAAGGGTTATTCCAGGTGAGCCATCTGGTGTGGGATGATTTCTTCGTCGGGAATTACGTTAGGCCATGTGTGTGTGTGCTGTAACAGGCGCAAGTCTAGGATATGCTGCTCTCGACCGGCACACGGCGAGAAAATAGTAGCGAACCTTGTGTGTGGCTGTAGCATTATCCGAACGAATACGAGATATTTATGTACTCGTTGTCCCACAATATACAATAAAGCGTAGCATAGTTGTACCACAGGTTGTACGATGCAACCAAAAGCGCATGATGACCGCACGGCAAGCAATCATCGGGCTAGCTAGGCAAATGTGTGACCGTGAACAAGAATGGCTCAACGGGCGCGCGAGGAAATAGAAAATACCAGAGCAATCGAGAATGCTCCCACAAATCAAGTGTGTTGGCGGTTTAAATGCTAACGGCATTTAGCTACGGCAAACGTTGGGCCGATCGAATCAGTTGCAGCGCGTGATAGAAAAGTATCCAAGCAATCAGGAATGCCACGCTTTTCTTAGCAAGGTTAGCAACCAACACCGTTCGGATTGCCCCGATCCCAGTAATCACGATTTGTGCACAACAGCAAGCTTGGTCCTCTTTCGTTTTGAAAAGCTCATTCTCAATAGGCTTCTTAACTTTGTAGACGAACATAAAATCCTGCTTTCCGAACATTTTGGATTTAGGAAAGGCCATTCAACCACTCATCAACTGATTCGGGTGATGAATAACATCAAAAGTATTAAAGCTGTTTCCAAGTCGACGAGAATGGCATTATTAGACATTGTAAAGGCATTCGACAATGTCTGGCATGATGGCCTCATATACAAGCTTAGTAATTTCAACATTCCACTGCACCTCATCAAGATCATCCAAAATTACCTTCAACAATGATCGATCAGAGTCTCCTTGAACGGTTGCTGTACGGACACGTTCACTATCCCAGTAGGAGGTCCACAAGGTAGTTTACTGGGCCCGATCCTATACAATTTCTATACATCCGACATTCCTCCTCTGGGCGATGACGGAGTACTCTTCCTGTTTGCTGATACTTACTTACTTACTTAATGATCCTGCGCTGATCCTCCGGTGCATAAGGCCGTGGTAAAAGACCTACACTGTTGACGATCCGGAGCCAGCGTCTTCACCTGGTTCCAGTCAAGATTCTCGTCGACAGTTCGGATTTCAGCGGCTAGGCTTCGCCGCCACGAGTTTCTGGGTCTGCCTCTTCTTCGATGTCCTTCTGGATTCCAATCTAGCACTTCTCTGCAAATCTCATTTTCATCTTTTCGCAGCGTATGCCCAATCCATCTCCACTTACGTTCCCGAATCTCGATTTCTTGCGCCCTTTGATGACACCGGCGATGTAGTTCCTCATTCGAGATCCAGTTGCCAGGCCACCAAGGGCGGATGATATTCCGCAGGCAGCGGTTTACAAATACTTGCAGTTTTTGCGTCGTCGCCGCATATGTGCACCAAGTTTCGCACCCGTACAGCAATACGGATTTGACGTTTGAGTTGAAGATTCGGATTTTCGTTCGTAGAGAGATCTGGCGTGACCGCCAGATGTTTCGGAAGGTGGTGCCAGGAAAGACATCGATACCCGGATCAGAAAGGCCCGTTTTGCATTTGCAAGTCTCCGAAACATCTGTTTGCTGATGATACAGCAATAATCGTCAAGGCAATAATCGTTCCTCGTGAGATCACGAACAAACTCAAAAGATGCCACATTGCCTTCGTCGAATACACCAATACGAAAATCAAAATAAACGCAGCCAAAACAAAAACAATAATGTTTCTACACCGACAATCTCCGAAACTTAGACCTCCGCCTACATGTACAGTGGTTATTAATGGCACAAGGGTCGACTGGTCCTGCGAGGTTGCATACTTGAAGGTTCTGTTTGATGAGAAGATATTATTCCGCTCGCATATCGAAAGGGCCTTGATCAAATGTTCAAATCTGGTTCGGAGCTTGTATCCCCTCATATATCCAAGGTCAAAGCTTTCACTTACCAACAAACTGGCGATCTATAAACAAATCTTCACACCAGCGATATACTACGCATCTGCGGTATGGGAATCCAGTGCCCAAACTCACAGGAACAAACTCCAAGTGGCGCCCTAAGAATGATCTTGAATCGTTCCCGCTACACCAGGATTTCTCATCTACATGAAGAAGCAGACGTTGTAACATAGGGTTGTGTCACTACCCAGCACTGTTAAGACTCCCCTACTTCTTGCCTCAGAGTCGGCTTTTTGAATTCAAGACTTAAGAAAACGCTAAATAATTAAGCTTCGAGCTTTGCTCCCCCCCCCGCCCCCGACAGATCACTACTTCTCCCTAGATAGCGGTAAATATCTCCTACCTCAGTCGTCTGCTTCCGAATCCTTCTGACCTGCGCGCACCTCCTCCTTGCGATGTACCAGAGATACAGAACTCGTCGTGCTGCGTATTGAGCCTACTATGCGGGTTTAATGGGTTCGAACGCCTCCGTAGCTCGCAGCGCGCTCCAAAGTATAGGGTGCCGCCTGCTGTGTCGGACGGTCTAGTTGGATGGTGAGCGGCCCTCACACTGGTTATGACGCTAGTTGGCGACGCCCTTGGAAGGCAATCACGGTTCCGGACACGTCGTGGGTGGAAGGTAGGATTGACGCTCAGGAAAACTGCTTCGAGTACTCCTACCGGACTTTAAAAGGGTAAAATACGGGGTCCTGGTGATAGAGGGAACAAAATGGCGGAATGGCGTTAGGTCGGGTACTTTACTGGCAGTCTGGCTTTTGTGTTACCTGGGAGTCCTCTACACACACACAATTTGATTTTTCGCTATCTCGACCTAAGGTCACCGTAACTTCAACGGGTTATTTAAAAAGGAACTTGGCCTTTGGAGCAAAATATACTTTGGCGCTTTACTTGCTCCCGTACCCGACCGTTGACCTCTCATGCCCCTCTATCCTTTCTTCCGATTTCCCCTCAGCAGCTCAGCATCCATTTTCTGCTGCTACATATATCCAGCTCTGGACTCAGAAGCCTATCATGTGCTGCCATCTGTTGAAGCGTACCATCTCCAGACGTTTATGTTGGTTGGCTGCGTCCGAGATTTTCTTTCGGGGTTCAAAAGCAGGTCCGCTCCACTCTACACTTAATCACCAGCACTTCCTTGACATTTACATTTACGCGATAAATCTTGACAATCTTGGTTAGAAACTTTCCCATGGTTACAGCGTTCAGTTAGTGGAACAGCGAATATCCGACACTAAAAATAGATTTGTACAAAAATGTAACACAACCGAACACACAACACAAAATTTGTATATATTAGATTAGAGTGTAAATAGTATGATAGGTTGTAAATAGTAGTATTAGGTTCTGTACATAGTAGATATACATATGTAGCTTTTAAAAAAAAATCAAACTGAACAATTCCACAAGATTGGACAATTCCACTAAAGCTGAAAAGAAGATTATGTATCACTTAAAATTAAATATGTAACCACACAAAAATCCCTAAATAAAGATTAAATTTTAAGTAAAAAAAAAAATGGGTCCTCTTTCGTATGCGGGTCACCGTCAAGGTAAGACGTGTGCTCGCTGTTGTAGCGTGTTGGGCGATTCCTCGGTCTTGGATTCGCACACCTTGAATCCTGGTTGTAAAGCCTCGGTCCCGGTCGGACCTCGAGTCGTTAGGGGAGAGGCGCTTTCTGCACCAACTTATTCTTAACTTGTAACACGTCGCCTGCTACCAGGCCCTATGCCACCTGCTTCCATACCATAGTGATTGCATAAAAAAACTCTTCACTGTTTACTGTTTTTTTTCACATTCATGCAATCTGTTTGAAAAGCTGAAATTGTTCAAGTGAACCAGTGTCCTCACGGTAAACGGTGGCTATGAAGCTTCAAGTTGCGATGCAAGATTATTCAAGAACGCGCTTTGATCACAATGGGTCAGTTTTTCGAAGTTCGCAAGACATTCCTATTTTGCTGGCTCGTCAATATCTTTGTATCGAAAATTCAGGGTGAATACATTTCACCTGAATATTCAGAAAAAAATGTAAGGCAAGCTGTAGACGAGTGGGAAATTAAATCATTAGATTCGTTCAATAGGGCGATGGAGTCAATCTGGAACTGGGAAACTAATCAAACTGATGAAAATCACGATATCATGAGCGCTGTTGTTCAAGAATGTTTTGAAGAATTTAGGGTAAGTACTGCGCGTTATTTCCAGTATTAAAGTTTGCAACCATCGGAAAATAGAAAAAGTTATGTATTGCTCCGATTCTGTCATTTAACCTCCAATAATCTTCAATTCCGCATCACATTTTTACAGAATGCATCAACCGACTTGCTTCGTTACGAAACTGTGAATATCGAGGACGAGGATTTGAAACGTATCCTTAGACTATGGCATTATTTGGCACGCTCTCCTGAGCGATGGGAAAATGATTCCATATCTATTGGACCTGTCAGTGAAAATTACAATAACGTAGAAGTGTGTAGCTTTACAAACAGTAGCCAGTGTGATATGGCGTTGGAGCCGGACTTGAGCAATATATTTTTGAGCAGCCAGGACCCCGAAGAACTGAAGCATTATTGGATTGAGTGGTATGCTTCAGCTGGAACTGCCGCCAAGAACGATTTTTTCAACTATGTGCAGCTTAAAAACGAATCTGCTATATCCAGTGGTATGTTCTTTGGTTGGAACTGCAAAATGTTTTTGATTTACGTATTTATTCTATAGGATTGCTTTCGGCAGCAGACGAATGGTTAAATGAATATGAAGATGATTCGTTCGAGAGCCAAGTAGAAACGGCGCTTAATCAAATTATGCCCTTTTACAAGCAAATGCATGCATACGTAAGATTTAAACTTCGTCAAAATTATGGTAGTGATATCGTTCCCGAGAGGGGACCGATTCCTATGCATCTTTTAGGAGATCTGACGGCTAGTAATTGGGAAGGTATCTACAATATTACTGCGCCATTTCCCGAAACCAGTTTGCCTGATTTTACTGAGGAAATGGTAAGGCAGGAATACAACGTCTCTCGGATGTTCCATATGGCAGAAGATTTTTTCGTTTCATTAAACATGAGTTATCTTCCCGAGTAAGTATCCTTTCTTTCAATTCATACATTCCGTTGAAAGTTTGAAATGTCGTTTTCACAGATCTTTTTGGAAGAAAAGTATGATGGAGAAAACTAACGACGGGCGACGGACTGACTGCGAAACTGTTTCTAGACATTTCTACAAGAAGGATGACGTCCGTATAAAAATTTGTTCTAAAGTTAATATGCGTACTTTGTTCAGAATCCATGAAGAATTAGCAGTCATTCAGTATTATTTGCAATTTCAACATCTACCAAGTATTTTCCGTGAAACTGCTACTCGTTCATTCCGCCCAGCTTTCAGTAAGTTCATTTTATTATCGGTAACATCACCTAAACATTTGAAAAGAATAGGACTTCTAAGTTGGAACCGTCAGGATGAACAGAAAGTGTTGATCAACCATTACTTCAAGACACTTTTGGATGATTTAGTGTTCCTACCATTTGTGTACACCATTGACAAATACCGTTGGGATATTTTTCGTGGAGAAGTAGCATGTGGAGAGGCGAACTGCAAATTTTGGGAGCTACGCTCAAAGTACTCGGGCATTGAACCTCCCGTCAAGCGTTCGGAAGCAGACTTTGATGCTCCAGCTGAATATTTCGTGGCAAACGACGAAGAGTCCATCGGGTATCTGATATTCTTCATCGTAAAGTTCCAGTTCCATCAATCTGCTTGTAAATTGGCCGGAGAATACGTTCCAGGTGATCCAGTGAAAACTTTAAACAACTGCGATATACATGGAAGCATTGCCGCTGGCGAAGTAATCAAAGCTATGCTATCGTTGGGACATTCCAAACCTTGGCCGGCTGCAATGCAAGTGTTGACTGGTGAGACGAAAATGAATGCCGAACCCTTGTTGGAGTACTACAAACCACTTTACGACTGGCTGGTTGAAGAAAACAGACGCAATGGAGCCTACGTTGGGTGGGATCAATCAGAAAGTAAAGCTTCACAACGAACTCTTATGGGATGTAATTTAATTTTTTTTTAATTTTCAGAATGCTCATCGAAGCAGAATACTGAAACATAAATATCCAGTGTTATTTATATATGTATACGATTTAAGATATACCCAAGTTATATCACTGAAAGATGATCGTATAATCCGAAAAATAATGAATGTATTGCAAATTTCATATTTTAATCGTGTGATACAGGTCTATATTGTAAATTACATTGTGAAATAAATATTTCAAAATAGAATGCTAAAGGGTGATACGGTCAAAATTTGGTCAATGGAAAACGCGTGTAAATCGGTGAAACCGTTTATTTAAAAAATCAAATTAAATTTCTTTTTCAAGTTTAATAAGTATAAAATTCAGGAAAAATATTCAGTTAGGCTTCCGCTTTTCAAAATCCGAATTGCCGGGCCTTACGCTAAACCCTTGCCATCAGATTTTGTACAGCCACTTTGTCCACCTTCTTCGCCGCAGAAAGCCAGTTTGCCTTGAACTGCTGCTCGTCCTTAGCAGTTTTTTTGGTCTTCTTGGTGGAGTGGTCTTGGTCCACTCCATGGCCTTTTAACCATAATGGCAAGATGCCAAATCCGGCCAAAATAGTACGGAACAACCGTGTTTCTTCAAGAAAGGCAGCAGACGTTTATTCAAACACTCTTTCACGTAAATTTCTTGGTTGACAGCCCCGCAAGCAATGAA
This sequence comes from Uranotaenia lowii, assembly GCF_029784155.1. Lineage (NCBI taxonomy): Eukaryota > Metazoa > Arthropoda > Insecta > Diptera > Culicidae > Uranotaenia > Uranotaenia lowii. The sequence goes on from NC_073692.1 coordinate 115,756,481, forward strand.
AATGCTGCTTTTCAAGGCACAGGTACAGATGGCTTACCAAACCAGATATTTTTTCGCGAACTTTGACAGTTTCACGTGCTTGAAAATATCTGCTCCCTCTCCCCTTCCTTTTGCCGTATAAAACTCCTGTCCCGGAAGCTGCTTGTAGTCGGCTTTGACGTAGGTTTCGTCGTCCATTACCACGCAGTCAAACTTCGAAAGCATCGTCGTGTACAGCCTCCGGGATCGCGCTTTGGCCGTCGTATTTTGTTTATCATCGCGATTTGGAGTCACTACCTTCTTGTATGTCGATAGTCCGGCTCGTTTTTTGGCTCGATGCACGGTTGTAGACGATACACCCAGCTTATTTGCGATATCTCGGAGAGAGAGAGGTTAGGGTTTCGCTTGAAACTACCGGCAACTCTCTTTGTCGACTTGGCGGCTTCTGGTTTTCGATTTCCCCCCGATCCAGACTCCCTGGCTGTCGACAAACGTTCCCCAAAGACTTTAATTACATTTGTAACGGTTGATTTGGCAACTTCTAGTGATTTTTCCAGCTTTGCGTGCGAGTAGCTCGGATTTTGCGATGCGCGAGCAAAATTTTGATACGCTGCTCTTCTTCCTTGGACGGCATTTTGACAACTGAAGAGTGAACTCCAAAATCAAAATAGGAGCAACATTCTGCACACACACACCTTCAAAATGAGGAGTGTTCAGGTTTTTTAAATGCAAAATTGAAAGAAATACGTCAAGTTGATATAGACCAAATTTTGACCGTATCATCCTTTATACGGAAAACAAAACTTTGTCGACTATCCGTCAAACTAAGCGTAAAAGAAGATTCTTGAAATTATTTGCATGAGATTTCCGAATTACGACATTTTGGAAGATGTACAGTTTTTTTTCCTAATCGAATATTCATATGAAAATTGTCGAGTATTGATTATTCCAGAAGGATGTAAAATTATTTGAAGGAATAGAGTGTTGGGTAGAATGGTATATCTAAAACGTTCCGAAGACGCATATAAGTAGCAGTACAAGTAGGAAGTACAAAACCCTAAGAAGGGCAGTACATTGAATGGAAGTACATACCCCCTGAGAGGGGTATTATATTGAATTGAAGTACATAATTAGTCTGTGGAACAACCTCCCTGAGAGGGCAGAACATTGAATTGAAGTACAAATCCCCTGAGAAGGGCAGTACTTAAAGGAAGTACAAACCCCCTGAGAGGGACAGTACGTAAAAGGGAGTACAAACCCCCTAAGAAAGATAGTACATTGACTTGATGTACAACACCCCTGATAGGACAATTCTTGAATGAAAGTTCAAATCCCCTGAGAGGGGCAGTATGTTGAATGGGATTATTAACCCCCTGAGAAGAGCAGTACATTGAATTAAAGTACAAACCCCCTGAGAGGAGCAGTACATTGAATTGAATTACAAAACCCCTGAGAGGGCAGTACTTGAATGAAAGTACAGAACCCCTGAGAAAGGCAGTACTTGAATGGAAGTACAAAGCCCCTGAGAGGGCAGTGCTTGAAAGAAAGTACTAACTCTCTGAGAGGGAAGTACGTTGAATTGAAGTACAAATCCCCTAAGAGGGGCAATACTTAATGGATGTACAAACCCCCTGAGAAGGGCAGTATATTGAATTGAAGTACATTATTATTATGTGGTACAACCCCTCTGACAGGGGCAGTACATTGAATTGAAGTAGAAATCCCCTGAGAAGGGCAGTACTTAAAGGAAGTAAAAATCCCTTGAGAGGGACAGCACTTGAATGGAAGTACAAACCCCCTAAGAAAGATAGTACATTGACTTGATGTTCAAAACTCCTGAGAGGGCAATTCTTGACTGAAATTTCAAATCCGGTGAGAGGGGAAGTATGTTGAATGGGAGTACAAACCCCCTGAGAAGAGCAGTACATTGAATTGAAGTACAAACCCCCTGAGAAGGCAGTACTTGAATGAAAGTACAAAACCTCTGAGAAAGGCAGTGTTTCATGAAAGTACAAAGCCCCCGAGAGGGCAGTGCTTGAAAGAAAGGACTTACTCTCTGAGAGGGGCAGTACGTTGAATTGAAGTACAAATTCCCTGAGAAGGGCAGTCCTTAATGGAAGTTCAAAGCCCCTGATAGGGGCAGTTCTTGAATTGAATTACAAACCCCTTGAGAGGGGCAATACCTTGAATGGAAGAATAAACCCCCTGAGAGGGAAAGAATTGAATTGAAGCTCAAACCTCCTGTGAGGGTCAGTACATTGAATGGAAGTATGAACTCCCTAGGAGGAGCAGTACTTGCATAAAAGTACAAATTCCCTGAGAGGGGCAGTATGTTGAATGGGAGTACAAACCCCATGAGGAGAGCAGTACATTGAATTAAAGTACCTACCCCTTGAGAGGAGCAGTACATTGATTGGAAGTACGAACCCCCCTTCAAGGGGCAGTACTTAAATGAAAGTACAAACCCCCTGAGAGGGGCAGTACATCGTATTGAAATGCAAACTTCCTGAGAGGGGCAGTACTAGAATGAAAATACAAACATCTTGGGAGAGACAGTACCTTGAATAGTAGTATGAAAATAATAAACATCCAAGACTCCCTGGACGATGACAAAAATTATGCTACTTGGTATTCTTTGCGAGGATTAGAAGCTCTGCAAAACTTGAATTGACCCCTGTTGAGAATTTTTTTTTATTGAAGAGCAACCTTTAGACCCTGCGAAGATAGTAATCTTGCTAATTACCATGGTAGGTAAACAATATGATAAGCTCTGGGAAGCTTTAATTTATTCATGTGTATCTAGATCTTTGAGAACCAATCAGTGGTTCTTGTAAGAGTTATAATCAGTAAGGGTTCCTTACCAGGGAAATTAGGAAGATGATTGTAATCTCTGTGATAAGGCAACATTCTCAAGAGCCAGCCTTAGTGCTTCTAGAAATTTAAATATCGAACCTGGATAAGCGAGAGAAATCTTTAAAGAAATTGATTATTTTCACAACTCGCCGAAATGATAAAAAATATTTTAGAAAGATTAGATAATTCATCTCGGAAATTAAAAGGGTTTTTTGCAACTCACTGATTTAGAGGAAAATGCTTATTAATTTATTTCATTCTTGCGCACGGATAGGTTCCGAGGAAGAAATCGGCAAAGTGTGGATACCAAAAAGCTGACGAAGGCACTTCAGGATGGAACATCCAGAAGGTGCAAGGTGGGCGGAGGAAGGCGTGTGTTCTACTAGTTACATATATGTTCTTATTGAATATATGTTATCCCGATTAACTGACAAAATATTTAAATTCATTGAAATTAGTCATGATAATTATGATTTTCAAGAAGAGATTATTTTGTCAATTCGACACAGGCACTTGAATTTTCTCTCAAAAGCTCAGTAGGCAGGTAAAAGTTGCTCCGGTCAACCCGAAATCTCATCATTTCGCGGCACCTTCCCATGCTATGATGGCATAAAGTATAAAGTTACCGAACCTGTTCGATTCGCGCATCAGTGTGGCTCCGAAGTTCCGTTCGTAACGATGGCTGCGGCACGTTGTCTTGGTCGGCTTTCATCGGTCGCTCGGTTCGGTGTTCTACTGCAAGTTTGTTGTCTGCTATTGGTCGAAGCGATTGCAGCCCAGCCCAATGAGGAATCCGAAGAAGACTCTGCCCGGAAGTACCTGGACCAGCTGGATACGGAAATTTTATCCCGCAACAACGAGGCCACCGAAGCATCCTGGGCGTACGAATCCAATCTGACCCCGGAAAACCTTAAAGTTTTCAACGAGAACCAAGCGCAAAACGCTAAATATTTCAAGGTAAGTACGTTTGTAAATATCTGCTTAGAATTTCAATCACGGTTTCAAGTAAACTACGGGGGTGTACCAAGCTTTCAATTTGCGATAAAACTGCAATTTCATATGCTAGGCGCTAAATTGACGATGTCATTGTATCGTGAGCTTCACGGGGAATTAAACTACCTCTGAGGTAAATTACGTTTGAGTTTCATTGACCCAAAGATAACGGTTGTTGGTTTTTTTTATGTTTACTTTCAACCAAACTTGCTGGGCCGGTTTTCAATATTCATGACATGATTGATTGGTACTTTTATTCTTGCTTTTCGTCTTGCATCTTTTGAGATGATTCTGGGTCGATAAGTTTTTATGATGCAGCATATAAAACAAACTCATAGTTTATTGGGGTCACCAACCATTTTCTCTTTTTAAAATTATTCAGTCAATTATTTAAATTTTAAAGGGCTTCACCAATATTTAAAAAAAAACTTGATTATCTTCTGACTATTGACTATTTTTGTTAAGGTCCTCTCAAGTTAGCTAAAGGTGAGTTGCAAATGTCACGCTTCCACTATGAACTGATAAAAAGCCGCTTGAATTTAGCGTAACGAACCGATTATGACAGTAGTGTAACGTTGTTCTGTGCACGTAATGGTCCATAAACCGGCAAATGGGCAGTCAGTGGGTTTGTTTATGTTCAGTTGCTTACAAATCCACAAATTGAACCGTTCATTTTTTCAAAACAAATGTTTCGGTTTTGATTTAATGATGGGTGACCGATGGGAACACGTTAACAGCTTTGACGAATGGGTACTTATGGTGTTCAATTTAAGTATCCACTATATAATTTTCTTTTTATCCTTCCGGCAGAAGAATTAAAAAATCATTGATTAAATATTAAAACTGACTTGAAAAGTTGAAAAAAAATTTGTTGCTCAAAATATTTTAAGTAAGATTGTTTTTTTTTCCATTTTCAGATTGATAAATTAGATGATCAACAATGTTGCATTTGGCTTAAATTTAGTCAAAAGTTGGGGTTTTCTCCAGTTTAATAAAAAAAGTAACTCAACACTGAATGTAAGAGAACGTAGTAACAAAATTGAAGACGGATAGAATGTTTAGATTAGATGCAAAGCTTCTGAGTGTGAAATAAGCTAAGAGCATTTTTAATAGAAAATTTGAAAAACACATATAAATAAATGTTGAATCAAAGCAATCGAAAGATTCCCTTTAATTCAACCACGGTATAAGAGAAGTTCAGAAACCGGTATTTCGATAGCAACTTACTACGATTCATTCGAAAACGCTTACTGTAGAAGATTGGTACCTACCGGTTATCTGAACTATTTATACCCTAGTTGAATTAAAGGGAATCTTTCTATTGCTTGTATGATGATAAGTCATCTCCCAGTGCTTAGTTCATATTTAAATTTGGAACTCGAAAATTCGTCCTGAACATTTATCCTTGTTTTTTCTTTCGAAATTTTCCATTCCATCGGGAGACATGAAATTTGATAAAAGGGTTTTAAACATATATTTTCAATATAATTTTCACTGAATTCGTTTCTCTTCAGTTATGACTTTCAAAATTTTATATGGAACTCGTTGCAAAACTCGATTTCTTCTTAGTCGTCGTAATTATCCAACTCGGCAAGCCTCGTAGCGTGAATGTAAAACTTGAGATGAAAAAATCTATTTTAAGCAACATATTGCATAAATAACAATTTTTTTTCTATCCCCTGATAAAAGTTTGTTTTAGGGAATGATTTTTCTTAGTTCGCTTTCATAATTCATGTAGTAGAAGGTTAAGTTATTTCTTAAGATTAAGTGTTTTCAAAAATAATTTATGTGATGTAAGAAAATAAAGTATACTAACAAATATTTATGGATTACAAGCTTCAATTTCGCTTGCATTTAATTTTCATTGTGTTGTTTAAAAAACTAAATTGGAAAGCATTTTTAAACTTAAATAACTGTTTGAATCCAAGTACCTAGTTATATCAATGTAATTCAAATTCAACTTTTAAACCTTCTCTAAATATGACTGAAACATAATTATCGCTTGATGGATAGTTTGTAATGTATGCCTTTAACATCACAAAAAATTACTGAATGTATCTTTATGTGAAACATAGCTCATAGCTTTAGCTTATCAAGTGGAATTCTATCGAGCAATTGAGTTGATTGACCATCTTTTTTCAGATTGATGTTTTCGCGTGAGATCCAATCAAAATCCCTTTTATAATATTTTTCATCCTCGAGACATTTTTGATTGAATATTTTTTCGAGGTCTTTTTTTGCCCATACTACTAAGCGAGTTTTACGCTGCCCTTCAGGATGGTTAAAAAATAATACGAACAGCAGAATCCAAAACTTGGGATCTAGAATAGCTGACTTCTAAACAGGTCAACGGAAAAAGTACTGAAATCCAAGTTCCTCAGCCCCAGGAGTAGGCAACGTTACACGATTTCTCTATAAAACGTGTGAACAACATCTATTTGCTAAGTATCAGTGAGTCTCGATTTTTTGATCAGATTTAAGTTTTTTTTTTGCCTTGAGAGCATTGGAGATGAAAGCTTAACACTAAACATACCCACGGTGTGTTTCTAGAAGATGTTTAAAAGAAAAAAAACAGTAACTCTAATTTTTTTAGAAATTGAAAATTTAGCCTTTTCTGAGTCATTTCCAGCCAAAATTAAAATATTTGGTCGGTGAGTCCCCATACGACTTATTTTTTTTGAAGATTTATAGTCTATATTTATAAAAAAAATCAATCTGAAAAATTATTCCAGAGCAATGGAACTGCAATGTTTATCTTTAAAAATTATTTTTTTAATTTTTATTCAAATTGATGTCATTCTGAAACATAAAACGATTTCAAAGCCTAGAAAGATAAGTAATTTGTTTGGAAAAACTAATTTTATATGAAAATTCTATTTGAAATTTATTATTTGGAATATCCTTGTTATAATTGATGTAACCCAATTGTTACTTATATTTACATTCATATGTGTATATCTTGGAAACCTTATTCTGGTGTAATGTAATTTAAAGATACATGAATAACAACAGTCCAGCATTATTTGATTGCTTTCCAACAAAATATTAAAAAATGTATTTTTTTAAACTTGTTCTTTCAATTAATCCCACAATATTTTTATGCTCAAATGCATATGAATACGGATTTTTGAAAAAAATTATATTTTTGATGGTACCACTCGCTTATGGTATTTTTCATTTTCTTTTACTTTAGATTAAAATTTAAACAAATCTCAGCAGATCAGTTTTCAAAAGAATTTAAAATATTAAATTTAGTTTAAAGTAAAAAAGATTGCACTGAAATCCGTACATCATCGGCAACATAACATCAATTTCAAATTACTTTTTCTCATATTGAAGGTGAATATATTTTCTATCAATCATCTGAACTTCATTTTTGGGTAAGAATCAAATACTGATGATATTTTTGAATTAATGAACTAAGGATGAAAAACTATTTTTTTTTTGGAGAAGTTTTAATTTTATCGACGTTTTCAGACCAGATTTTTGCATCCTAATTTTTTTTAGTCTTAATGGATTTCTATGATTAATTCAAACTTATGATTTCTAGAGGTTTTTATCACAACTGGTATAAAATTATAGAAATTATGATTTTCTACTGTTACATAAATGATTCATTTATGTTCTAAAAAATAATAAAGAACAACTGCAGTGTTTAGTAGAATAACTAAAATGAATATGTGAGGAACAAAACATGATGAATTTAACGCGTTTCAGGCTAGTTTGTTATCGATCATTTGCAATTCTTTTTGCCAACAATACTATTGATTTTTGTAAATTTAAGATCGACAAAAAGATAGAAATGCATTTTTTTGAATAATTTCAAATTTATCACAGTCTTAGACTAGATTCATGCATTTAAAAAAAAATCCGAAAACTTATAAATTCAATTTAAAACAAAGAATTTAAGAAATTATCATAATAATATAGTGGGTTGAAAACTGTAGAAGCTAGGATTATTTCACCTTAAAACTAATGCTTGCTCTTTGAATAAAATTGGAGAATCGCAGTGTACAGGAGGGTTACTAAAATTCTGCTTAATGATAGAAATAAAACGTTTATAAAACACTTTTGGCTTGTAATGATCATTTAATCAAATAAAAGTAACATGCAAAATATAAGCAAGATTAAACTGCTGTTGTAAATTACATTGAGTCTGAAGTGCGAAAGGGATTTTAAGAAATTTGACTCAGAAGAAGTATAAAAAGTGAAGTCTCACCAAAAATTGTTTTTAACGAATCGTTTACTTTTTAAAATTGATTTCTTAATATTTTAAAACCATTAATTAAGACAAACGTTTCTACTCCAGATCGCATCACGATGAGCGTTATCACAAAAAAGTTATAGCGGTTCCTAATATTATCTGATTTTATTAATCATTGAACTTTTTAAATAAAATACCCTCCAGTGCAGTGTTTGCACAATCAGAATATCTAAAGATAAAGAATTCAAATGGATTAAAATTATCTAATATATAAAGATGAGTTGGACTATATATGTTTGTTTGTTTGTATGCACCTTATACAAATCGACACCGCTAAACCGATCAGCCTGAAATTTGGTACAGAGATGTATTTGGACCAGGGTAAGGTTTTAGTGATAGTTCTGAGCCCCTCCCACTTAAGAAAAGGGACCCTCCCATACAACTTTCGTTTTTATTTTCACAAATCAAAAGTCATGGCACCCATTTGGCAGCCGATTTTCGTTTCCTTTGGCGGGTTGTTTTTACCATCACCATGGGCCGGGCGTAAGAAACGACTATCCAGAGTTCACGTGTACTGGAAAGCAAATCAATGCTTGCTGAGCGTGTTAAAGATTTGAAAGGGGAAATTTTGGCGGGTGTTTTTTGTACCTTCTACTGCTGAAAGCACATGGTACCGGTAGTTACGAGATTTTTGGTTGCAATAATGAGCTAACATTTCGGATTGAAAAATACAACTAACCTGTAAAGTATGTATTGACTTGAATTGTAGTGGTTTTTAAAGTACTCTCTACCACTGCTACAGGGCTTTGGAGTCTATAAGAATATACAGTGTGTGAAGTATGGATGCAATGATTTATCTTCATTATGAATTTGGATGGAGTGCTGAAAACATGTTAAGCTATTTTCTCAAAATCAAGCTATCAGAGTTATGAGTTGAGAGCTGTGATTTCAATGCTTTGAAAGCCGTCGAGAAATCTAAATAGAGGACGCAAAAATTTAACGTGCATTATCTGAAAAAAAAAAACAAATCCAACGCAAGAAACTTTATTTAAAATTAAGTGTGAGGTTTTAAGTTTTGTACAATTTAATTTTATCGGTCAATCTATGACTTTTGTATAAATGTTGATCATTGATGTGTTCAATTTCATTCCAATATGTTTAGAAAAATAGAAGCATTATAAACGATCTTCCAAATTCATTTTTTTTTAATTGATTGATTAATTAATTCATAATCAAAAAAAAAAAAAGAATTTTGAAGATCGTTATATAATGCCAAAATCATCAATTTTGAGTAAAGTATACCTGACGATTCTTCATGTTCCAATGTACATCTGGTGCAAAACTCGATTTTTTATAATTTTTTTGAACAATTTTTTTCGATTGAATTAAAATTGCTCGAATTCGAAAAACATATGAAAAATCGAGCACCTTCACAACTTTGAAACGCGTTTCCTTGAAAGTATCATATAGGCACTTGCACCCCTCTGATCCCGAGCGCCTCAATTGGAAATTCAGGTCCAGCATAAAATTTCAGATATGTACTTACAGATTTTGAATAATGATTCAAATAAGATTTATGCACCAAATTAAGAGATCGGATCCAGATGTCAACCATTAAATCAGAACTTGAACTCAAAAACCATCCACATTTCAGGTTTAATATTAAAATGTCTAATTCTGACTCAACATTGAAATTTTAAATCTTGCTGTGAAATTCCGATTTAAATTGAATAAAAAACAGAGAGATAATCTAATTCTGGACTCGAATTACCTTAGATTCGAAAAAAAATTAGGCATCCGAATCCAAATTTCAGTCCTCGCGGAAAGAAGTTTGGCCTCAAAAGAACCCCGTGATTTCTCACAAACTGCCGCATAAAAGAAGTTCTTAAAACATATATTTGAAATTGTTGTAGAATAAATGCTAAAAAGACAAATGAATGAAGATTTAGGAGACACCATATTACTTAACAGAATGAAATCAGGACACACAGCAACAAAAGAAAGATTTGCTAAGTGGAAACTGTTAGTTCAGACTTATGCGAGACTTGTAAAACTGTGGAAAATCTATCTCTTATATACTTGTGCACCACGTGGACATACTTACTTTCAAAATATTTCCTAAAGGGGAATACATATTTAGATGTTTAAAAAAAAATCTTAAAATGGCATACCTTTCCAGTTTAAGTTTAAACAATAAGAAGCTACTTGAAAGCAAGTAATAAATATGATAATTGAAAATTTAAAGTTTTTAAAAAATTTTTATATCAGGAAATTCTTATTCGGTTTTACAAAATCAGCCATTTCTATAAAAGGCAAAAATTGGTGTTTTCTAATTGTCAAACTAAGGGTATTTAAAATACAAACTTTTTCAAATGTGTCCACGTGGACATCCGGGGAGGGGGGTAGGGGTTTGCCAAATGTCCACGCTTGTCCACGGAGGGGGAGGAGAGGGTCAAAAATCTCATTTTTCTGTCCACGTGTTATCTGAACGGCCCCTAAGAGCTAACTACAATATCCTAAACAGTAATAAAGATCCGATCGAAATACTAAATAGTCACAACATCACTGAGTATGAAACTTTGTCTGATTACTTGAGAAATACAGGAAAGAATATTTAAAGATACATTATATACATTACTAAGTCAATTTGAAATAAATATCTTTTCACCTCATATAAACCGATACCTATGTTTCATTCATTACACGCAGAGAAAACTTGGATTTTGAAACAAAACAAAACTGACTTTGATTCACAAAATTCATTTTTTCAATTCAATCTCCTGTTTTCCTGGAATCAATGAATTATGGTTTTGTTTCAAATAAATAATTGTTGAAAGAAAGAATTAATTTTTTGAATCGAATAATTTTGGACTTTGTTTTTAAACTAATTTTTTGATTCTAAAGTCATTTGTTCAATTGCATATTTATTTGGAAACAAAGTAAATTTTTTTTCAACCAAAGAAAAATGTATTCAATGCAAAGGAATAATTTCTTAAAATAAAAACTTCAAACTTAGAAGGTTTATTGCATTGAGCAAGGAGAATTTAAAACAAAAAATCGGTTTGATGGTCGTGTGAAAATGTGGATCAGAGAAAGCTTAGTTAGGAGGATTCAGGATAAAGTATGGTAAGTTTATGTTAATTAAAGAATGAATATTGAAGATTTTCAATAAGTGCTTGAAATTTTACAGGGCCATGGCCGATAGATGGTTTCCAAGTCCCTGGATGCCTCAACCGAGGTGACACCGCTCCTATTCAGCGATCAGGTCCATGAAACCGGATGATTCGATTAAAGTGAACCAGTGTGTAATCCAGTGTTTCATTTATTTGTGAATAAAAATAAATTTTAAATTTGAAATCCTTTCTTTTTATTATTTGAAATTCCTAATAGGAATTTCAAAACAACAGAAAATAATGCATCCAATTGGAATAAATAGAAAATGGTTCAATGAATAAATGCTTTTAAATCTAAATTAAATTCCCTTGTGGCAAAAGAAAGAAACTTTGAATCAAAATAAACTGTTTTTTGTTTCAAAGTATCAATATTTTGAATCAAAGATTTTTCAAAAGAAAAATTCTTTGAAACAAACGAAAACGCATTTGAAACAAAGAAATTTTTATTTATCCCAAAATCAAAGGAAATTTTCCTTTGTTTTCGCTGCACTTTCCTTTGAAATAAAAAATCTTTTCGCTGCGTGTATATCATTCATCAATCCTATTTGCCATGTAGGATTCCCTCAATTGCACCCTTACCGTTCCTATCTGAAACAGCTTTATGGGTTGTTGACAACTGGGAGCACTGCCAATTTGAAGCGACGCGACGCCAAATGCCAAACTACAGTTCAGTGGCCAGCCGTAGATGTCTCGCGTTTGGAAAAGACGAGTTCCGGAAAACATTTTCTACCACCCGCGCAAAGTGCATGCAAAATTGAAAAATCTAGCTAAATTATTATATAACCTACCTACCTAAACTATAGTCTTAAATTTAAATAATCTTAATCGCTAAAAGCAGTGAACTGAATTGTGGTGATAAGTGAAAAGTTCCTACATCAGTCCACCAGGTTCGTTCTTCCCGCTGCTTGCTAAACGGACATGCTAAAATGCTACACAGCAAAAATTATTTACTGTGAAATTACAGCAAATATCCTGTAACAAAAAGGAGCAGGACATTTCCCGTAATTTTACAGGCCGAAAATAAATTAAAGGACCTTTAATTTTCAGTGAGCGTATCAATCAAAATTGCCTTTAAAATTACAGGCCTGTATTTTTTTTTCATTTATTTGCTTGGATTTTTTTTCGAAAATAATGAAATAATAAGTAAAAATTTAAATAATTTCCATTTTTATTTCATGATCTTATGTATGAAGGTTCTCTACTATTCCCGGAACTGCTCAACCTAACTCCCTGGCACATTTTCTGGCTATCACTGTAGCTTAAACATACGGTTTTCTCCTTCGAGTTCCTGCCAATTCGCAATCCAGGCTCGGCGCAAACAAAATGTCTGAAGGGGTCATCTTGGTTGGACATCTTGGTTAATTTGGCAGCATTAATCGATTTCATATGCTGGGAAAGAAAAGAAAAAAAAAGATTAAGACCGGATATTATTTATCAATGCTCATTTTGTTTCAAATTCTAACAGTTTTTAAAACCACGGCAACAAATCAAACTATGCACAATCAAGTGGTTAAAAAAAATCTAATTGGTTAATTCTAACGAGCCTATAGTTTCTTTAGTTAATTCGAATAAGCAATAAAAACAATTTTCAACTCACCTGGAAATGTTACGGTTAATGGATGGTGATCCGATAAAGCACCAGATTCTGGCCTCCGGTTGCGAGGAAGATTCCTGATACCGAGGAAATATTCCCCGTACTTTTGGAGGTTCGCCGTCATCTTCTGGTCGGTAGTGTAAAAGCTTCCTCTTCCCCGTCTCCGCGTACCCAGCGAAAACAGTGTACAGAAGCTGCGCCAGACGTGGCCGTTGTTGCTACCGATGGGAAAGACGAACGGTGAAATTATTTTCTCGGGAAAAGACTAAAAAAATACTTACTCGTGAGGCACCTCATCCGGAACACGGCGAACTGTTTCATCCGGCCGAATGCCGTCAAAACCTGCTGCTTGTGCTCCTGGCACAGCTGCCGCTGCTGGCTGGTCGCAAAACAAAGCAAACACTTTTGACGACTTCAAAAAGTTTGCTCACCCGAACGGAGCTTTAGAACAAAACAAACCGAAAGGAAAAACAAAACGCGGGCGCTTTCAGGGATTCTCGTTTCTCTTTGCGCTGGCTAATTGGGATGCCAGATGAACTGAAATTTTTTGGTGTTTGATTGAAAATTATTGGGCACGTAATCTATTGCGACATGTTTTTGTTTTTTGACTTGTAGAATTGCGGTAGCTGTCATGCTCCTTTTTGTTACAGCGCATTTGCTGTAAAATTAAATGATATTCTCTTTACTTTCAGACAAATGCATTTAAAATCAAATGTTTTTCTAATTACAGGTTGAATTTTTTTAAAGGCAACCATTTTGAAGTACACGTAAAAGTCAAAAATTTTTTCTGTGTAGCCTCTATGTTTCCCAGCAGCACCAGCTAGTTTGATTATTCTGAAACTGTTCCGGCTCTTCCGGCTAAGTGTAGAACTCTGCTATTCCAAGCCGCGTATTTAACAGTTTATAAGGTTAATTTACTTTGCCACATGTGAAACAGAAAAGTTCATGCTAACTCCCTTTCGTTTACTTAGCAGAAGCAAACAGTTCGATTAAGAACCATTACGGCTCTCCCAGCCAAGTAAGCTAGCTTGACTTAAGCCGTACAGTAACGTACCAGGTTTGCTATTCTAACTTTGTGAGAAGGCTTAAGCTAATTCTTTGTTTGTTAACAGCATTCGTACAAGAACCGTATTAGAACTGTTCCGGTTGTAGGAGAAGTTACTTCCAACACTGATTTGTAAGTTTGATACTATATTAGATACGTATTTTAGATCTAATCCTAATTAATAAAATTACAGCTTGAAGCTGCTTGATCGCTATCGAGACCGGTGTAAATTTTCTTTGCATACAACTCGGAACAATTCTTCAAGAAATCATCATCCACCGCGAAAGATGGCAACTGTGAACGACGATGCACCATCTCCAGCGACGCCCAATGATGGAGTTTCCAACTGCGTGGCGTGTAATCTCCCTGATTCGGCAGGGAACATGGTGCAGTGCGACGTATGCGATGATTGGTACCATCTAACCTGCGCAGGAGTTACAGCATCCGTTGAGTTCCGCCCTTGGTCCTGTCCAAAATGCCAGCCAGCGCTCAGCATTCACAGCAGTGCGACAGCTTCCAGTAAACGTTCCCGAAAGGTTCAGCTACAGTTGGAGCAATTGGAGGAAAACCGTAGCTTAGAGCTTAAGGCTCTACAGATCCGCTTGGAAGCAATCGAAGCCCAGAAACGACTGGTCGATGCGAAGTACAAACTTTTGCAATCCACCGTCAACGATGTGGATGAAACGAACAACACTCAGAGCCGGGTGAGCAGGAGGATTAGTCGTCAGCTTACGACTGATTGGTTGGAAAGCACATCCGATGTCGTTGTAACTCCCGAACGTGCTCCAACCAATGATGCAACTTTTCCGACGGTCCCTACAGGCCAGCTGAACGATCCAACTTCTAACACACATCCGACGGGTTCAAACCAACCTATCGCTGGTTCAACTTTCCCCACAACCAGTGGTCGGAGTATCAGTGGTACTCATCTACCGACCTGGTTGGTCGTTCCGGATTCAGCATCTACCCAAATTTTTCCCGCTGTTTCGGAAGCCAACTTGGGTCAACGGATGCAGCAGTTGTCAACCGACAACCATGGTGGAAAGAGAAGGTCAGCAGTCCAATTTGCCGATAAGATAGCCACGGTAGGAACTCCCGAACAACAATATCATCGAAATCCAGCCGGTTTCTTTCCCCATGGCGAGCAGGTAACACCAATTCCACGTGTGCCATCCCAGGACAGTGCGCCTGTGCCTCACCCCCCTCAAGACAAGTATAACAGAAACCAACGTCAAGGTAAGACCGTTCCTAATTCTTTTCGCCTAAATTCCGATCCAAGTAATGAGCCCCATGAGTCCCTGATATCACAGTTGGGACATTGCCCCCCAAGCGAGTACGCAAATATCACCCAACACATGAATAGTTTTTCGCCTACCCCATCTCAACTAGCAGCACGTCAGGTTATCGCCCGGGATCTCCCTATCTTTTCAGGGGACCCGGAAGATTGGCCAGTATTTATTAGCCATTATACTACCTCCACTTTAGCCTGTGGCTACAACCCTGTTGAAAATTTGACTCGTCTTCAACGTTGCCTCAAAGGAGTAGCACTTGAATCGGTGCGAAGCAGCTTACTTCTGCCCGATTTAGTGCCTGAGATAATTGACACGCTACGCTTTCGTTTTGGCCGACCTGACTTGATAATTAATGGCCTTTTACAAAAACTTTGGAATATTCCTGCCCCCAAAGCTGAAAAATTAGAATCCCTGATAGAATACGGCACAGCCGTTCAAAATTACTGCGCTCATCTGGAAGCATCTGATCAAAACGCCCATCTGTCAAATCCATCATTGCTTGCCGCGTTAGTGAACCGTTTGCCGGTCGATTACCAAATGCAGTGGTCAGCATATACAGACGACAACAGTGAAGTGAGCTTAAAAGAATTTGGTGAATTTATGAAAATGTTAATGAAACGAGCAAGCAAAGTTACTTCTTCGAAAATATGTGTTGTACCCAGTCGGCTTGAGGAACGGACTCGGCCAAAGCGAGGAGCTTTACACGCGCATACCGAGAGCAGTCACCCAGCCAGTAACCACAGAGAGAGGAGATGTAGCATGTGCAGCCGGAACCACCAACTGAAGGAATGCGACGAATTCAAAACGCTTACCCTTGAAGGACGCAGGCGAGTCGTGGAGCAAGAAAGACTATGCCGTAATTGCCTAAATTTCCACGGCCACCGACCTTGTCGTTTGAGTGGATATTGCAATGTTAATGGTTGTACAGTCCGCCACCACCCTCTTCTCCATTCCATCGGGGGTCAGCAGATGCAGAATAATGCTGGCGAATCTTCAGTTCGTTCAAACGATCATCAGTCCAACTCCAATGGTCGTGGACCATCCGCTTTCGAACCCAGTCCGCCCGCCGACATCCACGTGCATCGAAGTTTTCCTCAAGTTTGCCTGCTTCGCTTTGTGCCGGTCACATTACACGGGAAGGGAAATCTGAAAATTGACACTTTCGCTTTCCTGGATGATGGTTCATCACTCACGCTTATCGAAGAAAAACTGGTTGATGAACTCGGGTTGCAAGGACAACCACGAACACTCTGTTTGAAATGGACGGGCAATAAGACGAGAACGGAACATGGCTCCAAGGTGATTGAGCTTCAAATATCCGGAACCGATCAAAGGCATCATAAACTACAAGATACTCGCACAGTCAAAGAATTAGCTCTTACCCCACAAACACTAGACTTTGGGACATTGTCGGCTTCATTTCGGCATCTACGAGGACTTCCGATAGCGAGCTACAGGAATGCAGTTCCTCGTGTTTTGATAGGGGTTAACAACCTTCATTTGACCGTTCCACTTCGTACAAAAGAAGGTCAACCGCAAGACCCAATAGCTACTAAAACAAGGTTGGGATGGTGTGTCTACGGAGGAACAGGATACCAAGATACATCTTTGTACGTGCACCGTTGTAGTTGCTCTGGTGATGATTCATTGCACACAGCTGTTCGGAACTATTTTGCTTTAGAAGACGTGGGGATAACCGGGACAGCCAATCTAGAATCTGAGAACGATAAACGGGCCAAGAGAATCCTTGAAGAGCACACAAGTCGCCAAGGTGATAGATTCCAAACTGCCTTACTTTGGAAGTCCGATTATTATGAGTTTCCTGACAGCCGTTTTATGGCTGAAAAACGTTTCGAGTGTTTGGAACGTAAGCTGAAACGAAACCCAAAGATGATGGAAAGTGTTACTAAGCAAATAGAAGAATACCAGATGAAAGGTTATGCCCGTCTCGCCACCGAAGGTGAAATCAAAAACTCAGATCCTCGGAAAACCTGGTACCTACCACTCGGCGTTGTAGTAAACCCCAAAAAGCCGGAGAAGATTCGCATGGTGTGGGACGCAGCTGCTACGGTTAAAGGTGTCTCGTTGAACAGCATGCTTTTGAAAGGACCAGATCAACTAACAACACTACCCTGGGTCCTCTTCCGTTTCCGACAATATGCTGTGGCAGTCTCTGGTGATATATCCGAGATGTTCCACCAAATCCGTATTCGTCCCGAAGATCAACAAGCTCAGCGTTTTCTCTGGCGGACCAATCCAAATAAAGCTTTCGACGTTTTTGTTATGCAGGTGGCCACTTTCGGTTCAACTTGCTCCCCAGCATTTGCTCAATTCATAAAGAATAAGAACGCACGAGAGTTTGCGGATGTCTATCCTCGAGCTGTTGAAGGAATCATCGACTGCCATTACGTGGACGACTACGTCGATAGCTTTGGGACAGAGGAAGAAGCACAACGAGTAGCTCGAGAAGTCAAGGCCATTCACGCGCGAGGAGGTTTCAACATTCGTGGTTGGAGATCCAATAGCATGAAAATTCTCCAAGGGCTTGGAGAGGCAACAGATCCTAATCCCAAAGAACTACACACACAGCACGGCATCATCGAGAGGGTTCTTGGAATGCACTGGCTTCCCAATGAAGATACTCTGGCATATTCCACCAATTTTCAGCCACAAATAAACGACATAATTTCAAACAGAATGCGGCCAACGAAACGACAAGTACTGAAGTGTTTAATGAGTGTATTCGACCCTCTCGGTCTTCTAGCGGCCTTTGTCGTTCAAGGCAAAATACTTCTCCAAGATATTTGGAGAGCCGGTACTCAATGGGATGAAGAAATCGACGACCAAGTATTTGAAAAATGGACCCGATGGATAGATCAGTTCCCACTTATAGCAGACCTCCAGGTTCCAAGATGCTACTATCTAGATGCTACTGAAACACTCTACAATAATCTTGAACTGCATATATTTGCCGATGCAAGCGAAGATGCTTACGCAGCCGTAGCGTATTTTCGTATTTCCATCAACAGCAAGGAATATAAGTGCGCTCTAGTTGCGTCAAAGACAAAGGTAGCTCCTCTACGACATTGGTCGATTCCCCGGCTTGAACTCCAAGCTGCTGTATTAGCTGCGCGACTAGAAACATTTATTAAAGAAGGCCATACATTGCAAATACATCGTACGGTATTTTGGTCGGATTCGAGTACAGTACTAGCCTGGATACGCTCGGACCATCGAAGATATTCGTCGTTTGTGGCATGTCGAGTATCTGAAATATTATCTACCACTTCTATCGCTGATTGGCGATGGATCTCAACGAAGATGAACGTTGCTGACCTGGCCACAAAATGGGGACAAGGTGGCCAACTGGACGTGGATGGTCCATGGTTCAACGGACCGGAATTCTTGAAAGAGGAAGAGGCAGAGTGGCCGCGTCCCAAGTCAATTCAACCAACTGTAGAAGAACAAAAAATGTGTGGGGTCCATCAAAGCCTAGAAAGTCCAGAGCCGCTGGTTGATGTATCCAGATTTTCTAAGTGGGAGAGACTGACCAGAGCAATGGCCTACGTATTCCGATATTTCAACAACTGCAAGAAAACACGTTGCAAGATCAGTAGTTTGTATCCCACGCAATCCGAGTTGAGGCTCGCCGAAGATTACCTTTTCCGAATGGTTCAACGAGAAGCTTTTCCAGACGAAGTGCACCAGCTACTGGCACAAATCAGCGAGCCGAATAAGATGCAGGTCGCCGTTGGAAAAGGCAGCAAACTGTACAAGTTGTCACCTTACCTGGACGAGCACCAAGTTCTGCGAGTCGACGGGCGGATTGGAGCGGCGGTTAATGTGGACAACTACATCAAGTATCCAGTGATTCTCGCGAAACAACACCGTGTCAGCGATTTGATCATCGATTTTTATCACCGTAAGTTCCATCACGCTAATTTCGAGACCGTGGTGAACGAATTACGTCAGGTTTACCATATCCCACAAGTACGATCCCGTGTGAAGCAGATTGTGAAGCGTTGTCAGTACTGCAAAATCAACAACGCTCGACCCCAAATTCCAAGAATGGCTCCTTTACCAGCGGCGAGGTTAGCAACGTGCACACGACCATTTACTTTCGTTGGGTTGGATTTGTTTGGTCCACTCCAGGTTAAAGTTGGTAGGAGCTCGGTTAAACGTTGGATCGCGCTCTTCACCTGTTTGACAGTGCGCGCTGTCCATGTCGAAGTAGTATTCAACCTAAGTACGGAGTCGTGTATTATGGCGGTTCGGAGGTTTGTTGGTAGGCGAGGATCACCACTAGAATTCTATTCAGACAACGGCACCAACTTCCGGGGAGCCGATAACGTGCTGCAGCAACAAGTGTCAAACATCGAAGAAGGGCTGGCATCTACGTTCACCAACACTGCAACGAAATGGGTGTTTATACCTCCTGGAACACCACACATGGGCGGCGCATGGGAGCGCATGGTGCGTTCGGTGAAGAAAGCGATGGAGACGAGCGTGAGCTCGTGTAGAAAACTGAACGATGAGGGCCTGTGGACTCTAGCAATCGAGGCTGAGGGAATTGTGAATTCCAGACCGCTTACGTATCTTCCGATTGAGGCAGCGGAACAAGAAGCTCTTACACCTAATCACTTGTTAATCGGAAGCTCCAACGGTGTCAAGCAGCCGACTGTAGAGCAGGTAGACGAAGTATTAATGCTTAAAAATACCTGGAACCAAATACAACACCAAGCAGACAACTTCTGGCGTCGATGGGTTCGCGAGTACTTACCGGATTTGACTCGGCGCACGAAATGGCAGGGTGAAACTCGACCCATTTGTGTAGGAGACTTAGTGATCATTGTGGATGAGGCTAGAAGAAATGGTTGGGTCCGCGGACGTGTTAATGAAGTCATTCCAGGGCAAGATGGGCGTGTAAGAAAGGCAATTGTTCAAACTCATAGGGGGCTCACTAGGCAATCGGTCTCGAAGTTAGCTGTACTTGACGTTGAGGCTGAGGTACCAAAATTAGCTGTACTGGGAGTTGCGACTAAAGGTAACCCGGGATCATCCTGACCAGTGTTACGGGGGGGAGGCTGTTGACAACTGGGAGCACTGCCAATTTGAAGCGACGCGACGCCAAATGCCAAACTACAGTTCAGTGGCCAGCCGTAGATGTCTCGCGTTTGGAAAAGACGAGTTCCGGAAAACATTTTCTACCACCCGCGCAAAGTGCATGCAAAATTGAAAAATCTAGCTAAATTATTATATAACCTACCTACCTAAACTATAGTCTTAAATTTAAATAATCTTAATCGCTAAAAGCAGTGAACTGAATTGTGGTGATAAGTGAAAAGTTCCTACATCAGTCCACCAGGTTCGTTCTTCCCGCTGCTTGCTAAACGGACATGCTAAAATGCTAGCCTCTATGTTTCCCAGCAGCACCAGCTAGTTTGATTATTCTGAAACTGTTCCGGCTCTTCCGGCTAAGTGTAGAACTCTGCTATTCCAAGCCGCGTATTTAACAGTTTATAGTCGTATGAGTTCTCTGCACCTAAAGAGTTATTTTACTGTTTCAGATTTTCCTTACCATGATTACATTGACTTGTCGCGGTGTGCATTATGGTACCACACTAATCTTCAAAATCAACATTTGAAATGAGAATGTAATCCAGATTCTCATTTTGGCATCTTCTGCTGGTTTTCATTATTAGTTGTACCATGTGTATCAGCCAATGCAAAATGTGTGTAGTTACACTTTGCTATGCTATGCTATATAAACCGATAAAACATACCTCTAACCCCACACAATGAGAGTAAACGGTCGTTTCAAATTTAAAAAAAAATAGGTACACGAACCGATAGAAGTCCAAAACCACAAGACTTGGCATTTCTGGATCGATAGGACAGGTCTGAGCCAAAAGGGAGACAACAAAAAAAGAAGATTTAGGCGTTCGGACTATGAATAAAATATTAAAATTTTAAATTCAATATAGCAATGAAATTTAGGATTCAATATTAAACCGCAGACACCAGATACCCAGACTGATCAGCGGCGGTTGAGCCCATACAACTACAAATCGCCCAGAATCATACGCCATCTGACGAGGCATCGTGAAACCATTGTGCCTCATCAAGAAAAGAAAATACACTTGATAATTTACAAGCCAAATGAGAACTGTTTTGATTGAATCACCTATTAGTATTTGGAATTCTATCTAAAATATTTTCTTTTTGGTTTTTGTCTTCAATGTTAAATTGTTTACTCTTTTTTTCTGTATCATAATAAGAGATGAATATTGTTCAAACAATGATTGTTGATTGATTTAGATGAAAAAATACAAACGCTAGTGTTCATTCCATATTCATTCATGGAATATTTAATTTAATTTTTTTTTCGTAAATATTATATTGGTCCATTATTCATTACAGCTAGGTTATACCGGTCCTTAGTTGGGAGGCAATTTTTAGTATTAAGTTTTTATTTCGAAATTTATCCGGCAGAGTGACAGTATGAAAATTATAATGTACATAATAAATAACTAATCGAATTCTGAATTGTTCGTCTTAATCTGAATGGTTGATTTATAATTTACTATGACAAAAAAAATCAACTACATATAACTTCTTGAAAAACTTGAATTCCAATTTATCTTAACTGTTTTTTAGCTCATACCTATAGATACATTTGAGGAGTGAAATAACTTATTGACATTATCATTGGATTGATTAGAACTTGTTTAGACAATTTTCAGAAAAAAAAAATAAAAAAAAACAGAATAATAAATGTGAAGAATGTATTGATAAGCTGTCTAATTCTATTTGCCGCTGGAAGTGCACCCCGTGATTTCTCACAAACTGCCGCATAAAAAAAGTGCTTGAAACATATATTTGGAATTGTTGTGGAAAAGAATAAATGCTAAAAAGATAAACCAATGAAATCTGTAAGAAAATTTTAATGAATATTCGGACTTTAAATTAAATATTAAAATTTTAAATTAAATTAAGCAATGAAATTTATTATTCAATATTAAACTTATGGAAGATATAGATTTTAAATATTTTTTTCTAAGTATTTTTTTTACAACATTGTTTTTTTTTGTGGTGATTGTTTTTTTTTAAGGTTCAAAAATCTCAATAGAAATCATCGTTATTTGTAAAAAAAAAATGCATAACGTAAACCCAAGAGTATTGAACTGATAAATCAAAGTTTTAGTGACTTTGTCTGATGTTTTAACATATTTATCTAGATCGGCAAAATTGCAAATTATATCTGGGAAAATCGTGAAAAACGGGATTTTTTTTAACGTAATTGGACCATTTTATTTTAAAACCTGGCGCAATCCGGTCATTTGAACTCAAAATTTTCAGCTCAAAATCTGGGTTATATTCGGGTAAATTTGCCACTAATTCAATTGGATATTAGGCTTTAAAAAAAAAAATGTTTACGTTTATTTTAATAAAATTTACTCAAAAAAAATTGTTTTTGACGCTATAATCAATAACTATAATAACTATGATTTTCAAAAACAAACCAAATCCGGGAATTTTTCAACGGAATCAGGTAACCCAAGATCTTTTTTCAAGAAGTTCCTTATAATGAAAATTATTTACACCGAACTTTTAATCAAATCCCGCGTACCTTATTCTCTTTTTTTCCAAATCTCTGGACCTTTTATTTAAAAAAAAGGCCTAATTTGACACTACCTAATAAATAATAATAATTTTGTATTGTATTTTGTGTACAAAAATTCGATAAGAATCACTGTAGAGCGCTGAGGTGGTCTAGTGGATAGGCTGGCGCGAGTCTGGTAACCCAGGCGTACTGGGTTCGATTCCCGGTATCGGCAAGAAAAGCTTTTGGGTTCGAATCCCATAAGTTGCCGACAGGTAAGATGTGTTTCATTGTATAAATAACTATATATTTCAGAGGGAATGCATCTGGGGTTAATCTGAAGAGACTATTGCAAGCGGAGTGGATTGCCAACCATTGTAGGTTTCTAAAGGTTGGATGCCTTCTCTCGACGAACCATCGGCCGTGGAAGCCTGAGAAGCAATTCGAAGGCCAAGCCACACAGACATAGGCTGGACCTTGCTACCGATGGGGGAACCATACATACATACATACATACATCATTGATGTGTTCAATTTTACCATCCAATTATGTGAAAACTTAAACCCTTAAGTTCTACGAATTCAATCAAATTATTTCCAAGAATTTTTACTTTATCACTCTTTACAATAATTAATGAGATTTGTTTTTCCAAGAATGGAAAAATTGGAAAAAAAATCTTTTGTTATAACATGATAAAATTGGCGATTTGGATTCCGAGAAAATTTCTTTTAGATCCCTTCAAAAAACTATAAGTGGAACTTGGAACATTTAAAAAAAAACTAATCATAAAACTGTGTGGAAAAATCAACGAAAAGTACACAAACATTTGAAAACATGAAAAATGAGTCTTCAACAAGTTTAAAAAACCAAATACGAACACATACAGAATCTCAATGAAACTTAATGTTTCCTCGAAGAGTTTTCTTTTTACTTAATTCTAAGCGTACATCTTTCGAGAATATGATGGCTAGCATCTCACAAATGCTTAAACCACTAAGCCACAAAAGTTTACCGTGTATGCCGTGACTGGGATTCGAACTCATGGCCGTTGGCTTGGAAGTCTTTAAGGCCACGAGCTGCCGCAAGTTTCGGAAGCCTTCTTAGAATTTTCTGCGCAAATAAAACTTAAATAGGGCATACGGGGGAGCGTCCGATGAGATCATCTCCAAAAGAGACTTCATTATATGGAGGGTTGGAAAGATAAAAATATAGTTTAATCATTTGAAGGTAAAAAAATAGAAAGCCAAAGCTATTCAAACTTCCTTTAAGAAAGAGTGGGTATAACATGTTTTTCGTGATGAAATAAAAAAGCACTCATGGGAAATTATTTTTAATTTCTATGAATACGAACCTCATAACTACCTATATGTGTTTCAAAAATATGAAAAAGGGAAACACAGTAAACATTCTCATTCAAAACTTGAAAAACACTAACAAAACTTTCAAAGCTTACATACATGGCACATGGCACAACATGGGTTAAATTTTCTCAAAATAAATATATTAAACATATTGAATACAAAGCTACCAAAATTTCGTAAAGTCAAACGACTCATTTTGATTTATATTTTGTGCAAACCCGAGCAAGGCCGGGTAAATCAGCTAGTTCCAGATAATTCTAAGAATTTCAGAAGAATTTTCCCCTCTCAGACTGCTGACAGGATTTGCCAGCTGTTTTTTATATTTTAGGTTAGAAGATATTTTTGTGCAATTTTTTTCGTTTTAATAGCTCTGTAACTAGTTAGAAAAAATTTTAATTTTTTTTTCAAAGTCTTTGATATGATAGTTGTGCTACCAGTTCAATATAAAAATATTGAAAGCAAGAACTTAGAGAATAAGCGCCTCTGAAACTAAAAAACACTTAAAATATATGTATATTTTTTGAAGATTTCAAATGTAAAATTTAAAAAAAAAATTTTGTATGGGGGGTCACCGACCAAATATTTTAATTTTTGGTGGAAATGAATCGGGAAAAGGTCTACTTTCTGCCCATGCAAAAATTAGCATTACTGTATTTTTTTTCTCAAAGTCCTTCTACGAAACACACCGTGTACCGACACTTTGTATAAACCTATTCATACCGCGAGCGGTCAAATGACGGCAAATATCATTTTTGTTTAAACTCCCTTGTTTCTCAACCGATTTCTACAAAATTTATAGTTTTGAAAAGCTAATAACTCGACTCAAATGTGTTTCTCAGACAATTTTCAGCTACAATCAATAACTTTCAAGCTATTTACAGTACAAGATTTTTTTATGAAAAAACATGCTTCAGGAAAAACATGCTTCAGGATTAAGTGCTCGAAAAAAATTCACTTAGTGCCTGAGAAAGCTGAAGTTAGAATCTATATGTTGCACATATGGAACATTTTTTTTTAAACTCTGAGATCATGGCCACAAAAAATGTAAAAAGTTGTGTAAAACACGAACTTTTCAATCGATCTACCGCCAAAGCTGTTCCTGTTACAGTAGAAAATTTTGAAAAAATAAATTCGAAAGTTGACGTAATTTGGCACATTTAGGCATCTTAAGATTTTTAAAATCCTAAATACGTAATTTTTTACGGCTTTTCAAAGGTAGTTGTTTTTCGAACTTTTTATGAATCTGGATTTTCTGTGACAATTCCTACACCCAAATTCAGCTTTGCACTGGATTTTGAGTACGTTAACGTAAGGTTTAGGCAATAAAACTATATTTAATGAAAGCTTTTCAAAACTATAAACATTCTAGAAATCGGTTGAGAAACAAGGGAGTTTAAGCGAAAACGGTGTTTGCCGTCATTTGACCGCTCGCGGTATGAATAGGTATACCACATGCGTTATTCGAAAACCGCAACACTTAAAAAAAATTTAAAACGCAAAAATACTTGCATTTCAAAAACAAAAATAGTCCTGTCGTTTAATTTGCGAAAAAAAATTATATAAGGCGTAATCATCGTTTAAAGTTCAAAAACCGTCATTTGATCGCCTCCGGTACGTTTAGAGTTAAATATGATAAGAAGGTTAAATATGACAAAAAAGCTTTAATCTGAGAGAAGTTCTCCACACGGCTTGGGTTAAAACAATATCAAAAAAATCCCAGGTCTATAGAGTTTTTCATAGAATAGAACAGAAATTGTTTGTTAATTTTTTTTGTCGATTATAGTCGTTTTACCATCTTTATGGCATTCGCGACTTTATATCTACGTTGCAGTTGGCGGACAGTTATTGAAAAACTCATCCGGTACAACTGTGTTCGATATTTACTCTTGGGCTCGAACTCGCAGACATCGACTCAGGAGGCAACGGACTTATCAACTGAGCTATATCACAAGCCATTGCTTGTTATTATAAAACTAAGCTTTTGTGAACTTTAAAAAAATGGGTTTAGGAGGGGCAATATTTTTTTTTATAAATATTCATAAATTTAGAAAACTAAAAATAAATTTCCATTATTTCATTTGATAACCTGTAGAGAATTTTATCAACATAAAACTCAGCTTGGATGAATTTTCACATGGTTGATGCGAAGTTTTTTTTTCCTTTGTCAGGCCTGCGAATAGGAACAAACGGGAATTGATATAATATTTAAATTTTTCTAGAAATTTTTCCAAATGATAAAGCTTTTTAAAGATTTTATCAAAATAATAATCAAGTAGCATTAAGATCATCCATTAGACTGCCCCAAATTTGTATGGGAAATTTAAAACCTGTGAAATGTTATACGCTGCAGGCTAAAATTGATCCTGGGCCTAGTACAAGATCTCATGCCAAATTTGGGCCAGATCGGACCACGGGAAGGGGTCGCTCAACGAGCCTGAAGTTTGTATGAGATTTTGAGAAATTTTGTTCGAGAGGAACATGAAAAACCAGTTTTTCGTCAATAACTTTTGTCCCCTTCGGCCGATTTCTTTCAAAAACGGGTTTTCTTGAAGCCTAAATTATGATAAATACTTCATCACAAGGTAGCATTTCAATTGAAGTTAAGATAAAAAAGTTATTAAACTTCAAAAATTGGCTAACTTTTTTAAGGGTGACATTCATCACTGTTTTAAGGAGGCGACTAAATGTCCGAACAGGACACTCAATGTGAAATGCTTGCCGTTTCGTCAAATAATGACCGATTTTAACCATTGTAGTAGCGCTCGATTGCAATTTTCAATGTGTTTCTAATATTTAATTTTGGATGATATTCACTTGATAGTTCGGAAAGAAGTAAGGGCTGAAAAATGCTTGTCAATTAAAATAAAAAAATGCATAACCACAGTGATGCCAATAAAACAGTTTTTCATCAATAGCTTTGGTTCCCGGCGGCCGATTTCTTTCAAAAGCAATTTTTCTAAAAGCTTAAATTATGAAAAATATTTCATCCGAAGACTGCATTTCGATAACAGTGGAGATAAAAAAAAGTTATTAGGCTTCAAAAATGGGCTAAACTTTTTACGGTGGTATTCATTACTTATTATTACAGCGACCAAAGTTATTAGCATAGCTTGTATGACTACTCATATCCACCTTAAATCATTGAACTCGAAATGCTATTTAATTGTTTCAGAGGATGGTAATGCTTTTTAAATACGTACTTCAAAAAAAAAAAATGATGACTTTTTTGTTATTTTTTATCAATTCATGCGCATTTCGAATTCCATGATCGCTGGCGTGTCGAAGCAGAACAAGTTCCACGTCGCCAATGGTTGCTACTCCGTGATTACTCGAGGCCATCAATTTTGCACAAAGTCCAAAAGAATGGTGCTTGGGATTAGCAGTTCATTCTCAATGTACAAAACTCATGCTCTCCGTTTTTGAAATGATTAATAACGGCGCCGGCCACGTCCTAGTAGTCAATGGGGAAAACGGAAGGAATGTTAGTTTGATACTCTTTAGGTTCAACAAGCAACTTCATGCTCCTGCATACTCCAAAAATAATTTTGAAATAGTCAGAACCTGAAATAAGTAAGTATCACCAACTATGGAAACCGTCTGTACGTCTGCGAATCCATATTCAAGTATCAAAGGAAGGGGTTGTGTTAGTTGGAAAAAGGTAAAGATCAGGATCCATTTTGGTCAATGGTGCGATCGTATTTTTCTACACCTTCTATGCTCCTAGACATTTCATAAGGAAACTCCTACTTCTACGAGGCATTCGATAAACGTTAAATAAATATATATTGAGTTAAGTATTGGAAGAAAATTATTACCATCCACATTTCATCCCTATCAAACTAGTTTTTTTCCCTAACAGTGAATTCCTGTTAAATCAAAGAATTATCAAAAGGCTTTTATGGTTGAAAAAAAAAACAATATTTTGAATTGAATGTATTTTTCATAGTATGCCGACAAAAACTTCTCAAACTATTTTTCGTGATTAATACCATTTTGAAAATTCTTCAATTCTTTCTTCTCTTTGCCTCTTTTAGAGCTTTATTGCATGTACAAAATAATGTTCAAAATTTTTTGGTAAATTATTTCAAAATAAAAAGTAGTTTTGCATCATGGATCAACTTAGAGAAGCCTTATTTTAAAAACTTGAATTTGATACTTAGGTATCAACAATGTCAGTTTAAAATAAAATCAGGAAATCTTTAAGATACACTTAATTTAAATACGAATGTTGCATTGTTTCAAAAATAAAACTGAAAAGTCAAAAAGCAATCAAAAACAAAAGTGAAAAATGGATCGGGCTCACCAAAAATGTTATAAAAGATGCTAATTGTTGATCTGAAAGTCCTCCTGGAGACACTGGTCCTTGAATCCACGAAGGAGTCCACTTTTTGAAGCTCCGAAGGTGATGGTGGTCACTGAACTGGTTCCATCCGTCTAGATCAACCTATCACTTGATCAATTTAAATCTTCCGGATTTTAAAAATTGTTAGCACTTTTTTAGTTAAGCTTAGCAGGCCACCAAAAAAAAAAAACAACTTCCACCGGGCGCTGGAATTTGAGTTTTTATCTCTCCTATCACATATTTCTTCCTGTCACAAAACGCACAATCAGGGAACTTTTCAATAATAAGTGGAAAGTTTCCCTTTTTATCACTATTTGAAAAGAAATTTAACTAGATCCGCGATTCAAATCGACTGAAATTCGTATATTTTTCACAATTGCAGAACGTGCATTTTCTTCTCAGATCTACACAAATGCAAGTTAGAATCCAGAAGCTGTAGTCATAGCTGTGAACCGTATAAAAATATATTCACATTGAACAAAAAGGCCGATCAAAACTCGATTGATGTAAAAGAATTCACGGCAACTTATTGAAACTTGGTCATGAAGGTAATGAAAAAATATATTTCGAGGAATCACGAAACAAAACGCGACCACGGAAAAACATGCGACCGTACTCGAGCAAGGCTAACTTAGCTCTTATTACAGCGACCAAAGTTATTGATGAAAAACTGGTTTTTCATGTTTCTTCCAAACAAAATGTCTCAAAATCCCATACAAACTTCAGGCTCGTTGAGCGACCCCTTCCCGTGATCCCATCTGGCCCAAATTTGGCATGAGATCTTGTACTAGGTATGACTTGAATCAATTTTAGCCTGCAGCGCATATCATTTCACAGGTTTTGAATTTCCCATACAAATTTGGGGCAATTTTTTCGTACATATTTCCGCCTTTGGGCGGGGTTTATGTTTCATGTTTTCTAACCAACACAGGATAATTTTTTTTCCAAAAAAAAATCTATTCAGAATGGTTGTTACTCTCAGACCCAACTTCCAACAATTTTTTCAGATCGAAAAACACATGGACCAACGCTTTATGATGCCAATAAAATGATAATTTTCCGAAAAAGGTCCTTTTACATTTTTATCACGTTTTTATTATATTAGCTGTAGCTTTCTTTTGATAGGGAATGAAGGTGAATTTTTATCGGCATCACAAATCGTCCAGTCATGTTCCTAAGCCCCTGTGGTTATGCAATTTTTTATTTTAATTGACAAGGGCGGAAAAATGGCCCTTACTTCTTTCCGAACTATCAAGTGAATATCATCCAAAATCAAATATTAGAAACACATTGAAAATTGTAATCGAGCGCTACACCAATAGTTAAAATCGGTTATTTGACAAAACGGCAAGCATTTCACATTGAATGTCCTGGTCGGACATTTATGCGCTTATTCTGCGACTCGAGTGACGTGACTCACGAAGTTTAACTTCTTCGTCCTGACTCCAGAAAATACTTCAGAAAAAAATTTCATGTATCGATGAGCTCTAAAGACCAATAATAGCTCATCCGAACGAAAATTTCGAGGCTATAAGTTTCTCATTTTTTTCCATTTTCTAAACATGTCCTTCTCGTCTTTGACTGTCTTCTTGCTCTTCCGAAGTTCCCTGTTCATTATTGCCTAGTACTGCTTAACCGGGCGCAGCCCCGGACAGTTTGACGGGTTCATGTCCTTTGGAACAAAATGGACAGAATTGGCCTCCTATCACTCCAGGACACTTTTAAAATAGTGACATGATGCTAAATCTGGCCAAAATAGCGGAACTTCGTTGTGCTGCTGCAAGAGCTCAGATTTGTAGATCTCACCATTTACTGCGCCCTTTGTCACGAAAGGCTCACTCCTCAGTCCGCAAAAGCAGATGGCCTTCCAAACGAGATATTTGGAGGCGACCTTCGACATTTTATTCTTCTTAAATTTGTCGTCCACATCGAACTTGCCCTTGCCAGTGAATAACTCCAACCCCGGAACTTGCTTTAAATCCGCTTTTATATACGTTTCGTCGTCCATCAGACAGTAGCCATATTTTGTCAGCATCTTCTCGTAGAGCTTCCGTGTCCGAGTTTTAGCCGTCGATTATTGCCGCTCATCGCGGTTTGGGAAGTTCTATACCTTGTATGTATGTAGTCCAGCTCTTTTCTTTGCATTCTGGACGTAGCTCTTTGACATGCCGATCTTTTAAGCCAAATCACGGCTTGAGACGTTGGGATTTGCTTTAATCATCCGCTTCACCTTTCCCTCCGTCTTTTTGTTCTCCGGTCCCGGGTTTCTTTCAGCTCCTTTGCCGTGGTCCAACGTCAACCGCTCCTGGAACTACTTATACACTCTGGAGACAGCTGAATGATGAATTTTCAACATTTTTCCCAACTGCCGCTGCAACAGGTCAGAAAATTCCAGGTGTTTGGAAAGAATTTGTTTTCTCGACTTGCGTTGCGTTGGTTCACCTCCATTTTTGTTGAATCGAAAAACACGACTTCGAGTTTGACAGCATGTAAACAATACACATCAACAAGAAAGTGTGCTAAATTTGGTTGATTTTTACCCAATGGTAAAAAAGTTATGCCCTGTTGTCGACATAATTCCGTGTTCGCCCTTTATGAGAGAAAATCAAAGAGAAACAGACGCAAATAAATTTGGAGCATATTGACTGATAAAGTAAGGTTGCCAGATT
Organism: Uranotaenia lowii; assembly: GCF_029784155.1. Classification (NCBI taxonomy): domain Eukaryota; kingdom Metazoa; phylum Arthropoda; class Insecta; order Diptera; family Culicidae; genus Uranotaenia; species Uranotaenia lowii. The sequence continues at coordinate 115,787,590 of NC_073692.1, forward strand.
TTTTTTCACTACCATCCGGGCCTAGCAATTCCGGGCATTTTTTCAAATAAACCTGGCAAAATCTGGGCATGGATTTCAATTTTTCAAATCCAAAAACCGGGCAAAAACCGATCAAAATTTTGGTGTTATTATATATAAAAGCAAAGAAAAAATGCAAAAAAATCGAAATTAATATTTTATTAATGTAATTGCAGACTTCCAACAACTTTTTGGAACACTTAAATATTTAAAGGTTTATAAAAGAAAATCAACGAAATTATTTGAAACAACCGTTGAAAATTTCCATACCGTTAATCGATTTTGCTGAAACTTACTCAAAAACTTAGATTTTTTTTGGTTTCTTTGTGAAAATTGTGAAAAAATCCGGGCAATATCCGGACTTTTTTCACGATATCCGGGCAACCGGGCCGGACCGGACTTTCTCTAAATTTTGCATCAAATATCCGGGCAAACCCGGATAAAACCGGGCAATCTGCAAGCTTAGTCATAAATGACGATGTGACTGTGACACGGATTCATATTTTATCGATCGAATCAAAACCATATAAACGATTTCAAATATTAAAACCATTTTTAATTCGTGTTAATTTTAGTAGTAAATTGTTGTCCAAAAGATATGAATTTGGTAATGATAAATATGAAATAATGATACTTTGCGGACGTTTGAAAATAAGAAATTGGGAAGCTTTGAAGGACATATTAACTGAACGAGAGTCTGTTCTTAGAAATAGATTAGATAGGATTTAAGTTTTTAAATGCCGAATTAACTTTTTGATTTTTTGCAAACGTAAGTTGAAGTTTTCAATAACCATAAGTTAGGATATGCATTTTCCGGAAGAATTTTGAATCAAGAAAGTAAACTAGAGCAAGTGCAACTTATACGAAAAATGTATACATTATTTCTTCATCTAAAAATTGTTGGGCCCAAAAAAACTATCTGATTAACCCTTCATTTCATGATTTTTTATTTTTCCTTAAAAATCTCTTTTTACAGTTGGAAATGATGAGTACATCAAGGAAAACAATTAAAATAAAATACGATTTTTCACTTTTTCCATACATTAATTGTTGCAAATTTGTTACTTTATGAAACGAAGGGTTAAAGAAAATCAACTCTTTTATAATCATTCAACAAAAAACTGTTTACACGTTTACTGTTTGTTTACACACAATTCAAGTACGAACTTAACATGAAAAGTATGTTTTTGTTCAACATATTTTGGCTACATGGAAGAGACTTTTGATTCACTTTTTTGTTGAAAAGTTTCTTTGTGATTGATATTCCAGGGGCAGCAGATTTTTATGATGAACTTTTAATATGTATGTATGTATGTATGTATGTATGTATGTATGTATGTATGTATGTATGTATGTATGTATGTATATATGTATGTATGTATGTATCCACCTTGGGTTTGCGGCAGCGCCGCGGTTATGGCCAAAAAAAAATAACCCACGCGTCCATCTTGTTTACCACGCAAGACAGCTATACCCGCTCAATAAGACTTTCAAGGGAATGGAATCGTAAGCAGAGGCACTTATGGTATCCAGGGTTACAAGTGGGAGAAGTCTCGAGTAACTATAACCATTTTGTTGACTAACCAAGATAGCATGCAAGCTATAATCCCGCCCCCAAGGCTTCCGAAAAAAGAGTGCCTTCTTGTTTTACAAAAAGTAATCAAATACTATATTTTCCACAACCATGCCAAATTCCCTTGACATGAATTGAGGAACGTCCAGTATTCGAAACGGGTAACAAGAACATACTGCTACCCGCTCCTTTTGCAAAGTGAGGATACCCTGATGCCCCTACCCTTGATATTGATTTATGTTTTTATTATGATTTTTTTTTATAAAAATATTATTATTTCATATAATTAAATATAACAATACAATAAAATATAATCAATGTAGTATTAAAAAATAGAACAATATAATATAATCATATAAAAAAATTGATATAATGTATTATAGCGACAGTATATGCTGAAACAATTAATAACAACTTAAAAAATATCTTCGGTCTTCGAATGATACAGGAACGCTGTTATACCTAGCACAAAACATTACTATGTGTAGTAAATATAAAATTAATATGTATATTATTCTCACACTGCAACAAAAATACATGGTTTTATTTTTTTTTTTAGGTTTTATTTTTGACACTTTACCAGCATTATGGCATTCGTGTCTAAAACATGGTTTTATGATAAAAAAAAGTTAAAATAAAATTAATAATGAACAAACATATATGTACAATAAAATTGGGAAAACTTTTATCTGATGAAAAAATAATGACTCGGATTATCTAATTTTTATTCGCAGTGCTTTTGACCGCTACATTTAAGTGCACCACGCACTACAACAACTGATATCAAACCTGTAAATAAAATTTCGCATTAAGATGATTTAATTAGTTGATTCTTCTTTTAAAAATAAACCAATGCTCATGTCATTTCATTAAATGAAATTTTCATGGATATTTTAATGAAATTCAATAACAATCCGTGTTAATTATATTGAAATAATAAAAAGTAATGCAGCTGTAACAATGAATTCATAATAAAAATTACTTAAATTTAAATAATCAACAGTTGATGGTACGCAGCTTTTCTCCATTGGTACTGATAACTGGGAAATTAAAATTATGTTGTTACAGGAGCTGAAATGGTTATGAATCGTTATTAACTATTCAACAATGTTGCAACTTAAATTTTGATTTTCATTGCGAAATGCGAGCAACGATTTATTCGAAGGAAATAAGGAGTCAATTTTAGTACATTTAATGTATTACAAGTTCACCATTTGTCTTTGAATACAATATGGTTCTATTTTTTAAATAAATAAAACCAAACCGTAAGGACCTCCTGGAGAACCGGACATTATTTTGACAGTGCTGAAAACATCAGTATAATACATATTATGAAAATTTATCAATGGTGCCCTTATGCATCAAGATGCTAACAATTAAACCTACATTAGGATTGCATGCACTAATGAAATACATCAATACGAAACAATAAGAAATTAAAATGATAATCAATTCTTTGCTTAGTTGTACACCAAGATTAACACGGAAATGACTGAAATTTAAAAAATACATTTTTCATTGCTGCAATCCAATATTTTTTTGAAGCTGAAAACAAGGGTATTAATAAATTTTACTCATGATTTTGGAGATCAAATACTGATTCAAAGCACGAGATAATGAATAAACCATTGAATTGTATACAATCTGTTTTACGAATGTTTTCTAAAAAAAAAAATAATTAATTGATATATAAGAACAACATTGGGTGAGTAAATGTGAGAATAATTTACCCTGTGGGTAAGTTATTGGATATTTTACATGAGTAAGTTGCGTAGCGTTATGTATCATAGTCACATTCATGAAAAAATCTAGAAAATTCAGATAAATTATCTTAATACTGATCTGGGAACTTTATGTTGCATGTGAATGCAAGCGGCGGTCGCCGACGTCGAAAATACGCCTGACGTTAATATGCAACACATTTATCGTCTCTTTTACTGTCTAGTTCCACACATACGCTATTTGTGAAAGAAAAAAAAAGCTATCACCATCAGTCGCTCTCGCTCTCCAACATAAGGCCTCTCAATCAGCGCCAAAGCTACAGAGAGAAAGAAAACTGACAGCATAGATGCTTCCCTCCCTCTTGATGTGCTCTATTTTACTGGGGATATATCAATGATTGCGATTGGGAAGTAAAGATAATAATAAGACCTAGGGAAGAATGACCCTGGCAGTTAAACTCCCTTGAAAAAAAAAAGAAGTAAAGATAAAAAGAGAGAGTGTTATAGTAGATTGGAATTTCCTCACCCGATACGTCCACTCTTCCGTGTATTGTTGTTGCCGATATGCTTGCTTATGCTTATGCTTATGATACGTACACAGCCAGATCTTGCCAGCATCCCGGTGAATAGTAAAAATACATTCACTATTCATCTTATCTAGGCCGGGCCCACTGTGCAGTATTGGACGCAGAGACGACTGGAACCAGGGGAGGAAGAAACGTGGACAACAGTACCATACGTTCCCAGTATTGTTGTTGCCGATATTCTCCACAAAACATGTTCGGACATGTCTCGAAAATGGTAGAATGAAGCAGGTTGACTTTTCGCTGAATTTGGCATTTTCACAGGCGACATTCCAGCCGCTTCCACTTTTAAACAGATGTACACAACACATTTAATTTTCACTTCGATATAATGCTTCAATTGCCAACTGGATTAAAGTCATCAATCAGAGACTCTCGTATAGCACGAAAACCAATCCCAAAAGGGTATTCGGTCCCGCTTTCCCCATGAATTTAACCAAAATCTTCCTTTCAAACACTGTTGTCACATACAAATAGAGGCACCCAATCCCAAAATCATCCCTTATTACACGACTAATAATCAATATTGCCCTTTTTTGGCCACCAAAAAACACAATCTAAGAGAGCACGAAAAGCGAACCGTTCTGTTCGGGATCACGCGCGAGACTGATTTTTATGATGAACTTTTAATATGACCTGAAAGTGTTAAAAGTAATATAAATTCCTATAATTTCTTAGGTGGAATAAGTGAAAACGCGCCATTTAGCAATGAAACACCTACAATTCAAGAATTTTATCTCCAAAATGGCCAGAAAGGATATCCCGAGTGTTGAATCTGAAGCGGATATTCAAAATCATTATAAAGGTCTTTGTTAATCAAGGTTTTTGGTTGAACAGCATTCAGTGAAATTGAAGTACCAAGCATTAATTTATTCCGGAGAAAACTTAGTATATATCAATGAAAGTTGATAAAACAGACAAACAAGAATAAGATTTAAATTCATTTTAAAGTCTTTTCACTGACGCATCTGAAAAAGACCTATGTATTTTCACTTGCCCAAATAAATGGGACAAATGTATACTTCGATATTTTTATTTGTCAACATAACTATTTTTTTTTTGAAAATATTATTTTTTTCAGAAAAAATGAAAGTTGAACTGTGGTGATTCGTTTGCATTTGCCTCGGTGTTTAATTTTTGAAATGAACTCACGAAACCATCGAAGCCTGAACAGGTTATTTCATTTCGACCTATTAAATTTAAAAAAATCTGCTTTACAATTAAATGTTATTAAATCTTAAAAATATTACATAATCCTAAATGAAATTACAGATCACCACCAACAATGTTCAGAAAGTTTTGAAATCAGAACATCCCATTGCTTCAATTAGAATCTTTAAAATAATGGGTGAATATATCTAAACATATGTTTTCCTCCTTTCAAAACCAATCGTTTCTTTGATTCATTGGGTTAAAGTTCAAAGGAATTAATTTGCATTTTTTGCTTGAATAAAAAAAAGGATTTTGCAGTATTCAAAATCGTCAGATTAAATGCCATGAGAAGTGCTGTTTTGGAACATTTTTAGTTGAAATGTTTAAAGTCTATAACTGAGGTATCAGGCGAAACTTTTTTTAAATGATTTTGGTGAAAATATGGATTTTAATTCAAACTACTTCGAAGCATGAGGATGGTGAATAAAAAGCTGTTTGAAAAAGTTTAGTGAAAAATCTTTTCTTATGTGTTTCATTTCTTCAGCTCTAAAAAATACACCATTCAAAGCTAATTGAGAGCTGAAAGCGCTGCGTTAGACTAAATATTCGGCCAATATTCCAAAAATTGTCTCATGTTCAATATTCTATTTTAAAAAAGATTCATAAGCAATATATTCCAATAAATGAGAAACTTTTTATTTTGGTTTAAACCTTAATGTGAACTCGAACAAAACGGAATAAATCTACTAAATGGAATACAGCAAATGAAACAAACATATTATCAACATACAGTTATTAATGGAACAAGTTACAAAAAATGGATTTTAAAAGACCCGTTGAATAGGTTAAATTTTGATAGAATTAAGCGGGACGATTCTAGTAAAGGGAAAGAAGGGAAATGTAAAGAAAACTAGGAAAAAATGGAAAATGGACGCCAAGTTGAACATGGTAAGACGAAGTTTACCGGGTCTGCTAGTTATATATAAAAGCAAAGAAAAAATGCAAAAAAAGAAATTAATATTTTATTAATGTAATTGCAGACTTCCAAAAAGTTTTTGGAACACTTAAATGTTTCAAGGTTTATAAAAGTAAATCAGCGAAATTATTTGAAATAACCGTTGAAAATTTCAATACCGTTCATCGATTTTGCTGAAACTTACTCAAAAACTTAGATTTTTTTTTGGTTTCTTTGTGAAAATTGTGAAAAAATCTGGGCAATATCCGGACTTTTTTCACGATATCCGGGCAACCGGGCCGGACCGGACTGATGTCATTTGTTTGCATCAAATATCCGGGCAAACCCGGATAAATCCGGGCAACCTGGCAAGCTTATGATAAAGCCAAAGACATCAGTTTATTCAGCACACGCGTTCAAATTTAATACATATTTTGGCATATTTTGAAGCACTAATACGAATGCTCGATACATATATTGATATATAAGCATGATATTTTGATATTTTTCCTTTTTTTTGAAGCCATAATTTAAAAAAAAAATAACCAGCATAACAAACCTGATAGAGATATATCAAATCAAAACAATCAACAATATAATCTCATTGAAACTGCAAGCGATTTCCTGTAAATTAAAATTAAGTTTCATGATTTGTATCTGCTGTCACTGTAAGATGTATCTTGGTTTCTCGTCAGCTAAATAGATTTAAGTTACGGTTCATGCGCCACCCTTTTGATGTTGCTCGTTCAGATCAAATACCTTCAATTGTAGCTTTGCAAAGGTGAATTATCTTAAAAGGTACTTCCACCTTAATATCTACGATTTTTAATGAATAACTTCAGGGACGAAATTACAGTAGCATCCATAAATCAGATAGAAAGAAGCTTAATGAGATCGAAAGCCTTCCTCAATCTACCGGCGCTTATTCATGCTACCTATAACAGAGCGAACGAAATTCGACTTAACGCGCTATCAAACAAACATTCAAACGCCCCACGCCTAGAAGATGAGCCGAGCTAGAATCTCCCTGTCCAGGCAGCAAGTACCTAGTTGGCTGCGGATGTTTAACGCGCGAACAAGTCGCGAAACTTATTTCCAATCATCTCTCAGTTCCGATTTTGTTGGGCTGATGATTAGCACTAGCATCAGTGAAAAGTTTTGCTTTTGTTCGGGCAATGAACACGTGAGGAAAAATTGCTGAGGGGTTTTTGTTGATGTGATGAGATAATACCTGCCTATCAGTATTCCGTTCTGTGATAAATATTGATCCAATTATTGTTTGATCGAAAATGATTGGGCTATTATTGATGACGGTGGCGTTGACAAATCTGGGCCTTGGGGAGCCGGCTAGCACAAGATCCGCGACGGAGTTAAATGCGGCCGCTTTTTTGCGCTACCTGGAGCCGCTAGTTTTGGATCGTATAAATCGCGAAACGGTCGCCTCTTGGGAGTACGAGAGCAACATCAATGACGTAAATGCCGAGTATTCACAGAAAGTATCGGTGGAAAATGCAGAATTCTCAAAGGTCAGTGTGTAGTGTTATCTAACGGCAAAGTCTCTAAGCCTTGATATGAGCAGCAACGGTAAAATGGCAACGCTCCAGTTTTTTTTACGACTCGTTCAAGGGTCAGCACAAATGTTGAATCTACATATGAATTTTTTATGATATAAATCAATATCGCTTCATGACCTTGATCATCTTCGCTCAATTGTTGTTGTGTAAACTTTACGTTTGATGTCAAATGTAATTATTAGTTTTGAATCACATTTATTCAGGAACATGGATAAATGTGAGGGGCTAAGCTTTCGGAGTTGAGCCCCTCAACCAATAGGATCTGATGAAAGTTGATGACCATTTCACGAAACGTACCGTAAACAGGTGTTACGTTGATCACCGGGGTAACATTGATCAACACGGAAAATTTCAGTAGATCAACAATAAGTAACTTATGTCTAAATTTCATGTATCTAAAAACTAATTTGTACGTTTGAAAGCTGATAATATAAAGTTGTTTTCTAATTGCCTGAGATTTGAACACATTTCGCATTATAAAGCTTTTTTTTTTTATGTGTGCATTTAACTAGAAATGGGACAGTTACGAATGCGTGTATCTCAAAACCCATTCGTTTGATCGAAATACTTTCTATAAAGGAAATGAAGGTTATCTTATGATAATTCATGAAAAAATAAATTATCGTTTTTCTGTGAGAAAAATTGCTACTTTATTCTTGGTATCTCCCATCGTTCGGCGCACACTTTTTTCAGTCATGATATTGTTCAATTTTTCCAACTTATACTTCGTCTAATCTGTATTTAAGGTAAATGCATTCTCCTCTTTCAGTTTCTGCTAATTTTCGGTCCAATACTTCTCTTTTTAAAGAAACTAAAGGTAATTTTGTTTGTTTTTTTTTATTTACGACACTTTACCATCCTTGTGGCATTCGTGTCTGTAAAGGTAAATTTGTGGATTCAGCTGTTTGAAATTAAAAAAAAACTTGATTACTGTTGAGCCATTTTTAATGGAGTTTCTGCTAGAAAAATCTGTCAATAACGGAGAAAAACCATCAAGACAATGAATTTAAAGTATAATCGGATAGTATAGATCGTAGGTTGCGAAGGGTACATACAAGATTCCTAATTTTTGGCTTCTTAAAACAGCGAAAATCAAAGCTTTTGTTTTAAAAATTGTTGTACTTTTCCACAGGAGCAAAATTTTTCGAAATCATTATAGTTTATACAAAACAACCAGAAAATCTAAACTTTAATATGCTAGGGACTATGCCACTAGCAGAAATGTTATAGGATTCAGACGCTGGAATTTGTTTGAAATAGGATTATTAATAAGTTTTGAAGTCCATCAGAAATCATCTCTCTCATTGCCTCGGTACCGACTATACAGCTTACGAGCTCTGGAACTAGCAAAAACTTGTTGTTTAAGGTTAAGTTCGAATTACTCATAACTAGGCAACACTTTCGGGTTATCTGAGTAATTTTTTTCAAATATTTTTGCGATCTGCATTTAGTTTTTCGCTTATTAAAAATGAAAAATTGTGGTATGAGACTTGATTTCCCTGATGACCCTTAATCGTAATTGACGATTATGTGTTTCACTCTGATGCTTGATTTGAGCTTTGTTTACATTTTTGACAGTGTTTGCATACTTTTATAACTCATACACAGAAATTCTTTGAATAATCAACAGTTTTGTCAGCTATCAATTTAAAAATGATGAATTTTGAAGGAAACTGTGCGAAATTTTTTTTTCTTTTTATCTTGCATGGTAAGTATCTCAGAAACGCGTAAATTTAAAATTTTGCAAAATAGGGCTGATAGTACTTTTCACAGGCAGCTAAATGCTGTCAACCTGAATAGCCTCTATGTGCTGATGGCCATGTAAATCTATATATATATAAAGCAATTATCTGTATGTTTGTTTGTTTGTTTGTTTGTTTGTTTGTCCTCTATAGACTCAGCCGTCTTAAGAGCTAGAGGTCTGAAATTTGGCATGGATACTCATTAGGACCAGGAATGATGAAAAATGTTTTTAGATTTTTGGACGACCCCTTATGAAGGGGGTCGTCCATACAAGACAAACATTGTTTTCACGTTATTGACGTAATTTTTTGTCGGATTGTGATGAAAATTTGCACATGAGTGTTTTGAGAGACAAACAATCGATTACAGTTATCAAATTTAGAGTCAGGGGTCGGTCAAAGGGGTCGTCCATATTCACTGATTAATGTTTTTGCGATATTGGCTTCATTTTACATTGGATTGTGATGAAAATTTGCACATGAGTATTTTGAGAGACGAGCAATCGATTACAGTAACCAAATTTAGGGTTAGGGGTCGACAACAGGGGTCGTCCATATCCACTGATTAATGTTTTTGCGATATTGGCTTTATTTTACATTGGATTGTGATGAAAATTTGCACATGAGTGTTTTGAGAGACGAGCAATCGATTACAGTTATCAAATTTAGGGTCAAGGGTCGGCCAAAGGGGTCGTCCATATTCACTGATTAATGTTTTTGCGATATTGGCGTTATTATAGATCGTATTGTGATGAAAATTAGCACATGAGTGTTTTGAGGGACGAGCAATCGATTTCAAGTTTCGAATTGCATATCAGAAGTCGGCTGAAGGAGTCGTCCATACCCAACTTTATTGTTTTTGCGATTTTGACGTTATTCTACATTGGATTGAGATGAAAATTTCCGCATAGGAGTTTTGAGGGACGCTCTTTTGCTTTCAGGTTTCAAATCTTGACTCAGGGCTCGGCAAAAGGGGTTATTATCTGTTCACTGTTTTGACGATATTCTCTTGATTGAGCATTGAATTGTAATGAAAATTGACACATGGGAGTTTAACAGAAAAGATAATTGATTTCAGGTGTCAAGTTTTGAATCGTGGTCAAAAAAAAGGCCGTCCATGTTAGTTGCTCACTGTTTTCGCGATATTGTCGTGATCATGCATCGGATTGAGATGAAAATGTTCAGATGAGGGTTATAAACTATGAGCAATTGACTCCAGGTAGCATGTTCCGTGTCAAGGGTCGGCGAAAGGGGCGTCTATATTCACTGTTCACTTTTTTAAACTTCCTGACGATATTTTACATATAATTTGAAAAGAAAAAATGGCACAAGGGAGTTATGAGGAACATAAAATTGGTTTCAATTATCGAATTTCGGGCCATGGGACAGAAAAAGAAGGTTTCATTGAAAGTTCAGTGTTTTGTGCAATAATTTTGTTGGAGGCAGTTTATTGATACCAATTTAAGTGTGAAGGTCAAGCAAAAGAGTCGTGCACATACACAAATAGTACATGTTTCTGCCATAATGTCTAGATTTTGCAACCGATCGAGAAGAAAACACTCTCACATAAATTTTAAGAAAAAGCCAATAAACTGTTTAATTTGAATTTCAAGTAAAAGTTATAGTAGTGACTTTAAACACTGTTGAATTTTTTCCCCAAAATTGTCGAAAGAATGTTTCGTATTCATTTTCTAAACTCATTTTGACGTACCAATGATTTAAAGCGAAACGAAGTTCGTACGGGATCAGCTAGTTATGAATAAATAAATAAATAAAATGCTGTCAAAATTTTGAATGTACGATTACTAGCAAATGAGCTATTAGCGAAAGAAAGTGTCCTATTTCTTTCAAATTGTTAATTTGGATTTTAAAATACATTAAAAATACGTGTTTTTTTAGAAAACTTAAAATCAACAATTCCGCAGATCAAACGGAAGTACTTCGAAGTATTAATTCACTTCAGAAGAATGTTTAACTTTTCAGCTTTGTGTGAGTATTAGGATATATTGACAGTTCTACACGAACACTACTTTAACAGAAGGCCTCAGCCCTAACCTCAAACCATGGGAGAACAGAATCGATTTCCCGGTACTAATATCGACAAATTCGCCCTGTGGAAAAGCGATCATCTATGTTCGTGTTTTGATTTTTTAGGGTGTTCAGAAGTGCCAATTGTGCATTGATATTTGGAATATGATTTTATTTTTCTTCAATTGCATTATTATTGAAAAATCTTTTCATGAGTACTGAGAATTTGCAACTTTCTCGTAGATTTCTATTCGAATGAGGAAGCACGAGCCCTAATATCATATACTGCAAACTACCACTTAGTGACGGAATTCTGTTGGCTTATAATGAAACTTACAAAGATTTGTCCGATAACTTCACCCAAGACTCCAAAGTAAAAGGAAAGAAATACTTCTCGGCACATAACTTCCCATACATGACCTAAATCTCGATCGCGACGAAATAATCACAATCGGACGAATTAGGACGCACCACACTTTGACCAAAACAAAACTCTACCAATGGAGACTTACACACGACGATAAATGCGAACACTGCAACGTACCGGAAGACCTAAACCATATTTTGTTCCAATGCCCAAAATTCCAAAATAGAAATAATTTCACTTGCTTCAAAACATACAGTAACATAGACGACTTACTTAAACTGGTAAATATAAATTATAACAAAGAAATAGCTGGATTCATAAAAATAAATAGCATATCAGTTTAGTAGTTAGACTAGAAACACGAGATTCTCTCTACCAACTTTAATCAAAACAATCACCACCTCCTGGATGGTGCCACTGAATGTGAAACATCAACATCAAAAACGTCAACTCGAGCTAAAGAGGCAAATTGAAGCCCAAAAACTCACCCCTACGACTTGACAATCTATGGCAGTTTAGCTGAACAAGCTCGCCATTAAGAGGAGAAGAAGAAGAAGAAGAAATTCAACGCACCATTTATCTGAACGAAATAACAACTGTCTGTACCGAATAATGTAATAATGTAGCGAATAATGTGGATATGTTTAAAAAAATCAGAGCAGGTGATTTTTTTATAAAGTCAACATAGACGGGGCTTTCATTAATTTACTTGTTTGTAACTGCGAATGATTTTGCATTCGTTAATAAGCTGGAAACAATTCTTTTTTGATCTACCAAGCAGTACATGAAAGATGGCTTATCTTCATCCATTAAGGGACGACCCGTAATGAATTCAAACGTTTAGCTGATGATAGTTAAACACTTAAATCAATTCAGAAATAATATGAGTTTAAAACAAGCAAATACTGATTCTAGAAACGCACCTAGCATCACTGGTAAGGCCACCAGCGAATCAATATTTGAGGTTATGGCTGAGGCCAATTTTTCGCCAATACTATCGTCCGTATATACCCTTATAGTGTTTGATATGATTTGGATTTGTTTCCAAAAATTGTAGGGAGAGTGAGGACACTTGAAACTCGGGTCACTTGATTCTTTAGCTATATGTTGAAACTGGAATGTATTAAAATTATGCTGTTAGCTCATAAAATTTAACAAATTCATTTTTTTGAGTTATTGAATGGAAGTTGAACGAAATTTGACTTGGAGATCTTTTCATCATTTTCAAAGGTTTCCATCATGACAATAATACAAAAATTACTGTGAAATATAAAGTAACTAGCTGATCCCGTACGAACTTCGTTTCGCTTTAAATCATTGGTACGTCAAAATGAGTTTAGAAAATGAATACGAAACATTCTTTCGACAATTTTGGGGAAAAAATTCAACAGTGTTTAAAGTCACTACTATAACTTTTACTTGAAATTCAAATTAAACAGTTTATTGGCTTTTTCTTAAAATTTATGTGAGAGTGTTTTCTTCTCGATCGGTTGCAAAATCTAGACATTATGGCAGAAACATGTACTATTTGTGTATGTGCACGACTCTTTTGCTTGACCTTCACACTTAAATTGGTATCAATAAACTGCCTCCAACAAAATTATTGCACAAAACACTGAACTTTCAATGAAACCTTCTTTTTCTGTCCCATGGCCCGAAATTCGATAATTGAAACCAATTTTATGTTCCTCATAACTCCCTTGTGCCATTTTTTCTTTTCAAATTATATGTAAAATATCGTCAGGAAGTTTAAAAAAGTGAACAGTGAATATAGACGCCCCTTTCGCCGACCCTTGACACGGAACATGCTACCTGGAGTCAATTGCTCATAGTTTATAACCCTCATCTGAACATTTTCATCTCAATCCGATGCATGATCACGACAATATCGCGAAAACAGTGAGCAACCAACATGGACGGCCTTTTTTTTGACCACGATTCAAAACTTGACACCTGAAATCAATTATCTTTTCTGTTAAACTCCCATGTGTCAATTTTCATTACAATTCAATGCTCAATCAAGAGAATATCGTCAAAACAGTGAACAGATAATAACCCCTTTTGCCGAGCCCTGAGTCAAGATTTGAAACCTGAAAGCAAAAGAGCGTCCCTCAAAACTCCTATGCGGAAATTTTCATCTCAATCCAATGTAGAATAACGTCAAAATCGCAAAAACAATAAAGTTGGGTATGGACGACTCCTTCAGCCGACTTCTGATATGCAATTCGAAACTTGAAATCGATTGCTCGTCCCTCAAAACACTCATGTGCTAATTTTCATCACAATACGATCTATAATAACGCCAATATCGCAAAAACATTAATCAGTGAATATGGACGACCCCTTTGGCCGACCCTTGACCCTAAATTTGATAACTGTAATCGATTGCTCGTCTCTCAAAACACTCATGTGCAAATTTTCATCACAATCCAATGTAAAATAAAGCCAATATCGCAAAAACATTAATCAGTGGATATGGACGACCCCTGTTGTCGACCCCTAACCCTAAATTTGGTTACTGTAATCGATTGCTCGTCTCTCAAAATACTCATGTGCAAATTTTCATCACAATCCAATGTAAAATAAAGCCAATATCGCAAAAACATTAATCAGTGAATATGGACGACCCCTTTGACCGACCCCTGACTCTAAATTTGATAACTGTAATCGATTGTTTGTCTCTCAAAACACTCATGTGCAAATTTTCATCACAATCCGACAAAAAATTACGTCAATAACGTGAAAACAATGTTTGTCTTGTATGGACGACCCCCTTCATAAGGGGTCGTCCAAAAATCTAAAAACATTTTTCATCATTCCTGGTCCTAATGAGTATCCATGCCAAATTTCAGACCTCTAGCTCTTAAGACGGCTGAGTCTATAGAGGACAAACAAACAAACAAACAAACAAACAAACATACAGATAATTGCTTTTTATATATATAGATATGGTCGAATATAGTGATTGCACCATCGATCTTCCAATTTTAATTGGTTTTTGCCAAAGGTTAGGAGGGAATAAAGGATCAAATATTCATTAACAAAGGATCAAGTCTCCTTAAATTTTAAAATTGTCACTATTTTTCGCTCCACGAAAATGCTTCTATGTTCATCTACGGGATCAAGTATCGTTCTAATTTCTGGAGCATTAGTCTATCAAAAAATGCAAAAGTGGTGAGTTGCTTAATTTTCTTACAAAGATATGAAGAAATCAAGAAAATGGGATCAAGTCTCCCCATTCTCTCTTATATATATGTATGACCTATTCCAAGGGCCCCTCAACTGGAAAACCGATTTCTATTTTTCATAATTCATAAATAAATTGTACAGCATTAGAAAGGTTGTTTCTAGAGTTTCCTTTTTTCATCAAAATTTATTCAGTTACCTTTTTTTTTAAATGAATATGTTGTAGACTAGCTTTCAAATAAGCCAATCCGGTGATCAATAACTTTTAAGACAACTAAGTTATGGATAACACAAATTTGCTTATATTTTCAAACGGTCAGACTATTTGGTGAAAATCATCAGAAAATGATGAAAAGTTAAGAAGTTAGTCTTCAAATATATTTCAACTAAATATCCATGAAGCAAGTTCAATACAATAGCTTCCAAATCAGCTTACCAGATAAACAATTCGTTGTTTGATAACAGGATATGCGTGAAATAAAAATGCACGTTTAAGAGGACTGATCCCAAACTTTTGGCCGTACACCACACTTTTGGACGATGACTTAAGTAGCTATTTTATATATTTTATGTACAACGCAAATTTTCCGCACAAATTCAAACAAATGTATTTTAATAAGTATGAAAAAAAGTTTCGAATGCAACTCGAATTTTGATATTTGGTCCACCCTACCCTTCCCCCCCTGAAGTTCGGTTTTTGCAAAATGTCCCAACTTTAAGCTAAATTTAAATCATGTAAACTCAATATTCACTTTTGTCAAATAATTTGAAATAAGATTTTACTCACGATCTTTTGAATGAGATCAAAAGAATTTCAATATGTAAAAAGATATGGCCGATAAAAATTTTCATGTTTTTGAGGGGGTGATCCCAAACTTTTGGTCGGCAGGATATTTAAAAATGATTATTGCAAAATGATTGTTAAAAAGCCATTTTTCAGGCATAATATTGGATTAAGAATAATCACAGCAAGTTCATAATCTGGAATCGGTGATAAAAGTATTTATTTTTAAGCATTGTGACGTCACGAGAATTGTAGGGGACAGTGGGATATCATGAGCCACTTTTTTATTGCTTCATAATTTTTTATTATAAAAGAAAAAAAGAAAAAAAGGGAAAGGTTCTATAATTTTAAGGTAACATTACGCATTTTTGTTCATTTTTTAAATTCATGAATTTCCCGGGTTCTGACAGTTTAAAAATAAGTTTTTTTTTTGGATTTTATAAAATCGTGGAGAAACGTGAGCCACCTAATCCAAATTGACTAGCAAAGTTTATAAGTTGACCCAAAACTGAAATTTTATAATTCATTTAGTTATTTTAAAGCAATTCCAGATGAGAAATTGAAAAATGAAAGTTGTGTATGATCGAATTCTTCCGAATTCTTGGCTCGCGAACGTTTCGGCAAAATTCCTTATAAGAGATTTTTGTTCGTCTCTATCACATTGGATAAAAATGGACAAAATATTTTTCACACTCTTCATTTGGCATAAGAAAACTTTGCAAATAAGAAAAAACGTATTTTAAGTTCATAATGTGTATAAAAACACCAAAATATAGCTGGCACAAGATATCCCACAAAATGTGGCCCACGATTCCCCACCAGCTATGATTTACAAATTGATTGCGTTTGTGTGACTTATTGATGTTTCATCAAAAATTCCTTTTCCACGGGAAAGAACATGACAAAACTAAGATCATAAGCGTATGAGTATATTTTTGTTATGAACTTTAGGTTCCCCACCGACATGGTTGTCCATTTCTCCCCGAGCGGCTTGAAAAATGAAACTCACTGAACTTTTCGTTCTGAAACACTTGCCCTGCTCTGTTAAGACGCCAGGCGTACACCCAATCAAAGAGCAGAGAACGCTTCGCCAGGGTGAGAGCAAGAGAAAAAAATCACCACATTAAGTGTAGGGGAGCAGCGCTAAAGCAACTCAGTAGGCTTGGTTCTTTCCCAACAAGAAAAGGAAGAAGAAGCAATATCGTTTCGTGCTGTTTGTTTGCCTACTGTGGTAGGAATAGGGATGAATCATCCCAGAGGATGAAAATCCCGTATAAAAAAAAAAAAACTACTGTGGTAGGAAGAGAAGGAAAAAAAATGTTCAAAAAAGAATGAAATCGCGTGAAGCTGCGCACCCACTTCCAACTTTGATAAGCTGCCATTTCTCTCTTGGTTGATAGTTTTTCATGAAATTTTCACATAATATATTTAACTATCCAACTAACGCTCTACAAAATTTGAAGTATTTACAATGACGGGAAACTAAGATACAGCTATTCCCATAAAAAAGGGAAATTTGAAATTGCTTCACTAAATTTGCAGTATCTTTGACAATTTTTATTGGAAAATCTTGAAATTTGGTTCAAAGATGTAAAAATGTTTGATCTAGTACCATGCTAAGTTTTGTCAAAATCGATGAACGTGATTTTCATTATCGCCCAGCATACGATTCCATTCTTTTTTGACGAATGTTTGTATAGAAAACATCGTTATCCACGTATTCTTGGTTTTTTCTTTCACAAAATCAAAATTTATCACAAAGAATGTTGTAAATAAATAGCAACTTCATTCGTGCTTTGTTTTGATTACGTTCATCGATTTTGACAAAACTTAGCCTGGTACTAGATCAAACATTTTTACATCATTGGAACAAATTTCAAGATTTTCAATAAAAATTGATACTCCAAATTTTCCTTTTTACGGGAATAGCTGTATCTTAGTTTCCCGTCATTGTAAATACTTCAAATTTTGTAGAGCGTTAGTTGGATAATTGAATTAGATTATGTGAAAATTTCATGAAAAACTATTAACCGAGAGAGAAATGGCAGCTTATCAAAGTTGGAAGTGGGTGCGCAGCTTCACGCGATTTCATTCCTTTTTGAACGCAACTGTAATTTAGAACTCGTAGGATGTTGAAATATCTCATATTATAAATATTGTTCCTGCCTTGCATCAAACTTTCATGTATTGTTTCAAACTTGAATAACTCTTGAAAAGTTTGGATACAGTTAGGAGATTCGAACCTCGACCTGCCACAGAACCATACCTGATGCATGGAATAAGACTTTAGAATTCCAATAAAAGCTTTCGAAGCAGGCAAATTTAGGCAGGAAAAATACCTGTTGTATCAATTGAGATAAAAGAAATTCCGAAACGACAAGAACGAAGCTTTTAATATCTAAGCTATGTATTTGGTGATGTCAGGTCTAAAAATGGAACATCAAAGTTAAAAGTCTTCTTTTTAGGACTCCGATTTTCATTTGTTTTAGGAAAAATGCGTTCACATTCTTCACAGTAAAAGTAATTTCCCTTCTACCTTGGGTTGGACAGTAAAATACGTGTTTTTTTCTCATAAAATCTTGTTTCTCATAACGAGACCCTCTTATTGAGCTGTCTGATTTACAACTGATGAGGAATTAAATTTTTAAAAACGTAGAAAATTTTATCAGAAACACTTTTAACGGCAATAGACAGTAGGGTAAAATTCAGGATAAATTAGAGTTCATTGTGTGCATAAGACCACCCTTATCCTATGCTTGAAAAATGAATTATTTAAAATTTTCTGCATTTTAGGACATAAGTAGGCTCTAGGTTCAAAATAGGAGCACTCATCCTACTGTATCACAAGAAACTAAAGCATGCTATGAATGATTTTTTGGTTAAGAAAGGTTTTTTCCATTATGTCATTGATCATTGAGATCTCCAATGTTTCGGTCATGATGATGATTAAAATGCGTCATGAGAAAAATCACCAGTGCCATTTTTGGCAACTTTGTTTGCCAAGCATTTTTTGAGTATGCTGTACTATGACAAACGATAATAATCAATAATAATATAAAAAAAAAGAAAATAGAGATAGAGTCTCTAGACGCCTTTTTAAAGATTTCCTTTGGTTCCCAAATTTCATTCATTGCCCACTCTTCTCATACGTGACTTTTAATTACATCACGTGAATATGAATGGTACCGTAATCCGGGGTAAGATTGATCACTTTCTATTTGATCAGTTTCTATTTTGACGGTTTTATCGAGTTTTCTTGATCATAAAGAATACAAAAAACCTTAATAATAAAATTTTAAATGCTTGTTCATTAATTTGACCTAGTTTTTAACCTTTTCTTTTAAAAACATTTATAATCAAAAAAAGAACACTGATGCTGCATACATTTAGGGGCAAAAGTTATAACAATTGCTAAATAGTTTTAGCTTCAAAATACAAATGAAATTTTACCTTCATACGTTCTTCTAGGCTCACCCACTATTACCATTTTCATTTTTTCTTAAAAGTTAACCATTTGATAGGGTTCATAGCCATTTTCCCAATACGGGCTTACTCTTGGAAAACGTCCTTTATTTTTAAATATAAAAAGTTTATCACTAAATGCCTATAAAAATAGCACTACAACTACACAAATACAAAGAAAAAAAGTTGTTCTTTCACATTCAACATCTCGTTTGCTTCTAAATGCTTTTTGGTATCATCAGGAGAGCTGTTTGTTTGCGAGCCTTGGAAAAGATAGATATTTTAGAATTTTGAAATAACATTTTTACTAGCAGAAAACAAATTTCAGATACAAACCAAATTTTGCCTATTTGTTACTCAATTAATAGGCTTTCAAACGTAGAAAACAGTTTTCAAAAATTCAAATCAATGAAAATTTTCAAGACTGGTTCCAAGCAATTAACACATCTTTTGAAAACCTTAGGGTTGACAATTACCTTCCTAAGCTATTTTAACTTCATTTATCCAAGAAAAATGCTTTTAAGGACTGAAAACAGTTGGAATTGCTTGGGGTCAATTCAGGTGATTCCGAAGATGCTCTTACAGTTCAACTTAGCACAACGACGATTCAAAAGTTGGTCCTCCAATTCTCGAATAATTTTGTAACATGATATTCTGATGACAAAATAAATTGTTTTCTTCCGCAAACTTGGTTTGTAATCACGATTGTGTTTGTCAATCACTGTGTACTCGAAAATAACTTATGTTATCTTTTACCAAAAATCTGCTAGGGAGACATTTTGGTCGATGATTGATATTAATTATATAAAGTATTTCTTGAAACAAAACATATCTCTAATTACACCTTTTCACATCAATTTCAGGATGTTGCCCGTGAGTTGCTGAAGTACGACTACAAAAACTTCAAGGATCAGGACTTGAAGCGCAAGATCCGTAAGCTTACGGATTTGGGCTATGCAGCCCTGCCGGAGGATAAGTTTACCCAGCTACTGGATGCGGTCTCCAGTATGTCGGAAAACTACGCCAAGGTGAAAGTGTGCGATTACAAGAACCGTTCCAAGTGTGATCTTGCGCTGGAACCGGAACTGACGGAAATATTCGCTACAAGTCGTGACCCGGAAGAGCTGAAGTACTACTGGACTCAGTGGTATGATGCGGCTGGAACACCCACTCGGAAGGATTTCGACGCCTATGTGTCGTTAAACCGGGAAGCAGCTCAAATGAACAGTAAGCTTTTCGAAATATTTTCTCGATTGAGCTTATGAGATTTTTTTCTATTTTAATAGATTTCACTTCGGGAGCGGAATCTTGGTTAGACGCTTACGAAGACGATACATTTGAGAACCAGGTTGATTCCGCGATGAAAGAACTGATGCCTTTGTACGAACAAATTCACGCCTATGTCCGATACAAGCTGCGAGAGAAATATGGCAACGATGTAGTATCGGAAAAGGGACCGATTCCGATGCATCTTTTGGGGAATATGTGGGCTCAATCTTGGGACAACATTGCCGATTTCACCACACCGTACCCGAATAGTCAGCAACTGGATGTGACGGAAGAAATGATAAAACAAAACTACAATCCAATCCAAATGTTCCAAATGGGTGATGAATTTTTTGTTTCGTTGAATATGACCAAATTACCTCAGTAAGTTTACCTTTTTTAAATATGTAAGTAAAAGACAGCTGAATAATCCTTTTTCCTTTTAGAACTTTCTGGGAAAAGAGTATTTTGGAGAAACCCAACGATGGACGTGAACTTGTCTGTCACGCTAGTGCATGGGACTTCTACAAGAAGGACGATGTGCGAATTAAGCAGTGCACCCGGGTGAACATGGAAGACTTTTTCACCGTTCATCACGAGCTGGGTCACATTCAGTATTACTTGCAATACGGACATCTACCGAGCGTGTATCGTGAAGGTGCCAATCCTGGATTCCATGAAGCAGTTGGAGATGTAATTTCGCTTTCGGTATCAACTCCGAAGCATTTGGAGCGTATCGGTTTGCTGAGCAACTTTGTTCTTGACGAAAATACCAAGATCAATCAGTTCTATCGATCTGGACTGGCCAAATTTGTGTTCCTTCCATTTGCTTACACTATTGATAAGTATCGGTGGGGAATATTCCGAGGAGATATTAAACCAGAGGAAGCCAACTGCAAGTTCTGGGAGCTACGAACCAAGTTCTCTGGTATCGAACCCCCAGTAGTTCGTTCAGAACAGGACTTTGATGCCCCTGCCAAATATCACGTATCAGCTGACGTCGAGTATCTTCGTTATCTGGTGTCGTACATTGTTCAGTTCCAGTTCCACCGATCAGCCTGTGAACTTGCCGGCGAATACGTTAAAGGTGACCCGGAAAAGACGGTGAATAATTGTGATATCTATCAAAGCGCTGAAGCCGGTAATATGATCAAAGCTATGCTTTCGATGGGATCTTCCAAACCATGGCCAGATGCAATGGAGGTGTTAACCGGTCAGAGGAACATGAGCGCCGATGCATTACTAGAGTACTTTAATCCACTGTACGAGTGGCTGCTGGAAGAGAACAAGCGACTGGGTGCCTTCATCGGTTGGGAGGAATCGAAAAGTAAGTTTTTCCTAAATTCAGTTTGAAATTGTTGTTTATTTGTTATTTTATATTTTAGAATGCAAATCAGCAAAATCAAAAACTGAAGAAAGACGTGTCGGAAACTTATCATTACTTTGGCAATCTGGTTCCCAAACATTCAACGTACGTACGTTTCGGCGAATCCGCTACGGATATAGTTTATTCCTCTTATAGTTGAATTTAATGTGATAACTTTACGTATAATAAAAATTTGAATCATTGCGACACATTTTGAGTTGTTTGTTCTACAAAGAAATTTTTTCTTGATGACTCGTTTTAAATAACTTTCGGCACATAAAAACTCCATAAGTAAAATGCCTATAAGGGTATATACGGACAATAGTATTGGCGAAAAATTGGCCTCAGCCATAACCTCAAATATTGATTAGCTGGTGGCCTCACCAGTGATGCTAGGAGTGTTTCTAGAATCAGTATTTGCTTGTTTTAAACTCATAATATTTCTGAATTGATTAAAGTGTTTAACTATCAACAGCTGAACGTTTGAATTCATTACGGGTCGTCCCCAAATGGATGAAGATAAACCATCTTTTGCAAACGTATTTTCAAGGTGAATTCAAAACATCTGAAATATATTTTCATGTACTGCTTGGTAGATTAAAAAAGAGTTGTTTCCAACTTCTAAACGTATGCAAAATCATTTACAGTTACAAACAAGTAAATTAATGAAAGCCCCGTCTATGTTGACTTTAAAAATAATCGCCTACATGCTCTGATTATTTTAAACATATCCACATTATTCGCTACATAATTTAAGTGTGCGATACAGACAGTTGTTATTTCGTTCAGATAAATGATGCGTTGAATTTCATATTCGAATAGAAATCTACGGGAAAGTTGCAAATTCTCAGTACTCATGAAAAGATTTTTCAATAACAATGCAATTAAAAAAATAAAATCATTATCCAAATATCAATGCACTTGGCACCCCTGAACACCCAAAAAAACCAAAACACGAACACAGATGGTCGCTTTTCCACAGGGCGAATTTCTCGATATTAGTACCGGGAAATCGCGTTTATCGTGCGCCCTTCTCAAAAATCGAGTCTGTTCTCCCATGGTTTGAGGTTAGGGCTGAGGCCTCCTGCTAAGGTGGTGTTCGTGTAGAACTGTCAATATATCCTAATAAAAAACCACTTGTCTATAAAAAAGTTTCGTTTAAAGATCTGCCCTGAGTATCTCTACTAACAAGAAAGTTTCTAAGGTGACACCGTTAATGACGTACAGTCCAGTGCCTCCACTTGGGACTTTGCCCATTCTCTCTTGTCTTAAGGTTTTTTCGACGAGGTATCGAACTGCCTTTGTAGTTCCACACATCGCAAGCGGATTTTTTTATCCTCCTTCGTGCTGAAGAACAGAATTTCGAGTGTGACGTAACTTAAGCTGCACCACCTGTTCCAGCTCATACATCCATGCCATGACAGTATATAAAAGTCGATAATATCCCTTATTATTAAATAAAAGTTCTACAAGGCACAAATAATTGAAAAATAATTATGGTTCTCTCAAAAGCTTGGTCATCCAACGTGCCATCAACTATAAATTTGAGTTCTTCATTTCGTTCAGCACGATGGCTGTCCTATGCCATTTTACAATGTGCGAACCAAACAGTGTACCCGGGCGAATATGGAAGACCTTTTCACCGTTCATTATGAACTATGTCACATCCAGCATTTCTTGCAATATCAACGTCAATTGAGTGTGTACCGTATGATGCCAATGCTGGATTCCACGAAAGAAATTGGAGATGTAATCTCGGTTAAGGTGTCAACTCCGAAAATTTTGGAGCATGCAGGGTTACTGAAAAACTCTAAACTTAACGATAACGCTAAGATCGATCAGATCTATCGATCTGGATTAATCAAACTAGTACTTATTCCATACGCTTACACTATAAGCCTGTGCTTACCCCATCGACAAATACCAATGAGGAGTATTCCGAGAGGATATCAAACCGGAAGAAGCTAATTGCAAATGCTGGGAGGCACGCTCGAAGTTTACTGGTATCAAACCACCAATAGTTCGTCCATAGGATGACTTCGATTTATTTTTGACATTTCTAAGACTTAGCAAATCCTTTAAAAAATCCAGAAGTATGAGGTTAAATTCAACTGAATTTTATGAAGCCGAAAAATTTAATCTTCAAAAATTATGCTCCTGACAACTCAAGATTCATGACATCAAGCGAACGTGTCTTCAGAATTTAATGCATCTGAAAAATTAAAAATCTTATTCTATGCCACATGGTATTCTTCAGTATTGTGCGTACGATTGAATAAAGAATGAAAATCAAAACGTCATAGATTATTCATAGATTATTGCTTGTGATTGTGTAGCCTGCATTAAAAATTTATGACAAATGATTATGAAACAGTAAATTTTAACTGGCAAAATCAGTTCAAGGGTAGTTTAAAGTTCCGAAACATAAATTTAGTATAATAAATGAACGGTGATTAACTCCTAATCAAAAATGAAAAAAAAAATAGGTTCGTTACTGAAACATCGTTCAAAGTTTGTGTGATGTTGGTAAATATTGGCTGCACGCATCACACTTGAAAGGGCTGGCGAATGGTGGATAATGTGCAACAGGAGACCCCATAGTGGTCATATAACCTCTTATTCACAACTCCTATCTCAACCTCCCCGTGGTACCAGCTGAGATGCGAGTAACCTAAGCGGAGATCGGGTACCCAACCCCGGTGGATGCTTTGGTCGCATGCAGACTGAGAAAGCGGCCGCACGCGTCTGTTCTCCAGGTCAGGGGCGACTCTCGCTGCGAGCGGCAGAATTCATAAAATGCGGCTCCTGCCAGCTAAGTCCAAGATGGCAGCCCCATCGCGGGATAGGGACCTTAGGCTAACAACCTACTGCTTCCAATTTATAAAACTGTTACGGAAAGTGGGACAAGAAATAACCGAATTGGAACTTTGGCAACGACTTTTAGCATGAAAACACGGACACGAATTGGAATTTGGAATGTGTTGACCCTTGCTCAACCAGGTAAACTGGCTTAACTTACTAGAGAAGCTACCCGCCTCAAGCTAGAGCTTAGGAACTGAGCTCTGGTACTCTGGCATACGAGGAGAACATGCTACTCGGGAATGGGGAATTGGTTTCCTATTAAGTCCGCAGGCCCATGCGGTCCTCATTAGATGGGAACCGATAAACGAAAGAATGATCTTAGCCAGATTCAGAACACGGCTCTGAAACCTTACAATGGTCCAGTGCTATACGCCAAGTGACGTTGCCGATTTGTAGGAGAAAGACCAGTTTTACTGTCAACTGAACAGCGTGGTTGAGAAATTCCGAAGGGTGACATTCAAATCCCCTTAGGTGACTTCAACGCAAAGATTGGCTCCGATAATCAGGACTTTAAGCGCATCATAGGGTTCCATGGTCTAGGACAGATGAGCGAAAACGGAGAGCTGTTTGTAGAGTTTTGTGGCAACAACAACATGGTGATCGGTGGATCACTCTTCCTCCATCGACCAGCACATAAGGTTACTTGGGTATTCGAGATGGCCGAACAGAAAATCAAATTGACCACATCTGCATCAGCCGAAAATGGAGAAGGAGCCTTCTTGATGTCTACAACAAACGACGAGCAGTCATTGCATAGCTGACCATCACCTCGTCCTTGATGAGATACGACCAGGCTTCCGAAAAGTACAGCTTTGCTATGACAGCTTTTTTCTTGCCAAACAAACTGTCTCGGTTTTCCTTACCACTCGGTTCGCTCTGTACCGTCGGTAACGAATCGTAATGCTTCGGCTACATCGCACACGTGCGAGAACCCAGGCTGTATCTGAACAATCTGTTCAAAGCATGCGTTGCCGAAAGTGTTGTGCTTTAAGCTGTAGCGAACCCAACCGACAGTTTGGTTTTCATCCCTTCATGCCTCCTGTTTCGAAAATAATTTCATCCTAACTGTCGGCTGCAGGGCGTGACAGTTTGGGCAGGACTGTCACGGGTGACTGTCGTGCCCATACCGTACCCATGCCTGATCGTATGCGCTGCTGCTCGTTTCGAATAGATCGAACGAGCCATCTATTCGCACCGAGCAGCAGCATACGATGGCGCGTAACTCGATATGTGGTGCCGGTGCAGGTTAGGCGAAAAGGGGAGGGGCCGCAGTAGCTTCAAGCAAAAGGAAAATACGTTCGTTCGAAATCAACTCAGCCCGAGCGAATCTCGGCTACAGTCGGACGGAGTAAGTAGTACTGTCATGCGAAATTCAACGCATTGAAAACTGTCACGAAGATTTTCCCAAAACTGTCACGAAGCTTAAAAAAATTTCATACCCACGAACAAACTCTCGCATGAGGTAAAACAAGCCATCGCTGCACATCGCACGACCGCTCCTTTTAAAACTGTCGGGGAAGAAATATGGGGCCGTTCAGATACCACGTGGACAGAAAAATGAGATTTTTGACCCCCTCCTCCCCCTCCGTGGACAAGCGTGGACATTCGGGAAACCCCTACCCCCCTCCCCGGATGTCCACGTGGACAGAATTGAATTTTTTTTCCTAATCTAATTTGACAGTTAGAAATCACCACTTTTTGCCTTTTTGTTATTGAAATGGCTGATTTAATAAAACAAAAATTGATCATTTCCCGATATGAAATTTTTTTATCAATTTTAAATTTCTAAACTATCATATTTAAAACTTGCCTCAAGTAGCTACTTATTGTTCAAACTTAAACTGGTAAGCTTTGAAATTTCAGATTTTGATTTAAACATCTTAATATTTTTTCACCTTTAGAAAATATTTTGAGAGTAAGTTTGTCCACGTGGACATGACCCAAACCCCTACTCCCCTCTCTGTGGACAAGCGTGGACATTTCCATAACCCCCTCCCCCCCCCCCCCCTAAGTTGTCCACGTGGTATGTGGACGGCCCCTATTCGAGAAGCTTTCATCGAGGTGCATGTGCGACGTTCGCAAGAATACTGTCGTTCGCCAGTACTTTTCGGAAGCCTGGATACGACTGAGAGTCGCGCGTGCCGAGCGGCGAGAGGAGAAAGTCGGATTATTTTTTAGGAATTATATCTTCGGCTTTCGCTTATAAGCGCTGATGTGGTCTAAAGGATAGGCTGGCGCGAGTCTGGTAATCCAGGCGTACTGGGTTCGATTCCCGGTATCAGCAAGAAAAACTTTTAGGTTCGAATCCCGTAAGTTGTCGACAGGTAAGATGTGTTTCATTGTATAAAATAATTATATATTTCAGAGGGAATGCATCTGGGGTTAATCTGAAGAGACTATTGCAAGCGGAGTGGATTGCCAACCATTGTAGGTCTCTGAAGGTTGGATGACGATCGACGAACCATCGGCCGTGGAAGCCTGAGAAGCAATTCGAAGGCCAAGCCACACAGACATAGGCAGGACCTTGCTACCGATGGGGGAACCATACATACATACATACATTATTTCTTCGGCTTTCGCTTATAATCAGATAAGAGTGTATAGATCACGTTGGCCATGCTTCACTGTCAATTTTTTGTAAATTTGGAAAAATGTCGTCGAACGAAAAAGAGCGTCATGAATTAATCCTGCACTCTCATTTCCAGAATCCTTAGTTGTCACATCGGGACATCGGTAAGATGCTGGGAATCGTCCAATCCACGGTCAGCAGAGTAGTAAAACGCTACTTCGAGAACCTAACCATCGATCGGAAGGTGAAGAACGGCAAAAATGGATGCTTCGTCAGAGAAAAAGATCACAAGCGCGTAGTAAAGCAGTTTAGAGGTGATTCGAGAAGTTCGGTCCGGGATGTCGCCAAAAAGCTGAATTTGTCTCCTCCTAACTGCGACGAAAGGCAAAACATGGTGGCGAAGATGCGAGCCCGGAAGCTGTACACCGAAATGCTGACGAAGCCGTATTGCCTGGTAATGAACGACGAAACCTACGTCAAAACGGACTTTCGCCAGCTGCCGGGCCTGTTGTTCTTCACCGCAGAGGACAAATTCAGCGTTCCGGAAGAGATTCGCAAGCAGAAACTATCCAAGTTTGTCAAAAAGTACATGGTGTGACAAGCGATCTGCTCTTGCGGAAAGCGGAGCGCCCCCTTCGTGATGACCGGCACGGTAAACGGACAGGTTTACCTTAAGGAATGCCTACAGAACCGCTTACTACCACTATTGAAGCAGCACGAGGGCTCGACCATCTTCTGGCCGGATCACGCTTCGTGCCGCTATTCAAAGGACGTGTTGGAGTGGTACGAAGCCAACGAGGTCACCTTCGTGCCAAAGGAAATGAACCCGCCCAACGCGCCGGAGCTTCGCCCAATAGAGAAATATTGGGCGATTATGAAGCAGGCCCTCCGGAAGAACCCAAAAGTTGTCAAATCGGAGGCGGACTTCAAGAGAAAATGGATTTCTGTTCAAAAAAAAAACTACATCCTGGCGTTGTCCAGAACCTTATGGACGGGGTAAAGAGGAAGGGGGGAGCATACGGGCTTGTGCTCGAAGTATGACTAAAAAGAAAACGCCAAAAGTTGTTTAATAGCTTTTATTTTACTGTCTAAAATTTTCAGAAGGATCGGTCTACTGGGCGGATTACTACAGCGTTTTTTCCGTGATGCAATTTGTTGTGACACACCCCTTACTCTCAGTAAATTTTGTGGAAGAATTAGTGAATGAATGTCGAATGAAGCCTGGAGGATGATCGATGAAAGTCGGAATTGAGCAGGCATGTATCGGGTCAGCCAAAGCAGTCGCCTGCTTACGATATGCGGTGCTGGAAAAGGCAGTTAAACGAGCTTGTAGACGGGACAAGAGAGTCTGGACAAACTCCCTAACCGAAGTGGGAGAAAGAGCCGCCCCCAATGGGATATCCGATTGCTTTATGATATTTCTCGCCGCCTTAGTGTTGCAAGGACTAATACAAGATCGAACAGATCAGCTCAAACGTTGGACTGAGCATTTTGAACAATTCTTCCGAGTTCGAAATAACGATAGCCAACAGAATCCGCAGCTCGAGGCGCAAACAGTACGGCGCAATCAAGGACATGAAATCCAACAAAACGCCTGGAATCGATTGCATTCCTGCTGAAATGCTCAAAGCCGACCCTGCCTTGTCAGCACAAATGTTGCACCGTCATTTCACTGACATTTGGGATACTGCAACATTCCCGGCCGACTGGAAGTAGGGTATCCTCGTAAAGGTCCCGAAGAAAGGAGACCTGACAGAGTGCGGTAACTGGCGAGGCATAACGTTGATCTGTACAACCCTCAAAGTACTCTGCAAAGTGATCTGAACAGGATCCAGGATAAAATCGACGCTACACTCCGACGACAACAAGCTGGATTCCGATCCAGACGATCATGTGTGGACCACATCACAACGTTACGAATCATACTGGAACAAATCAACGAATTCCATGACTCTCTTCTGCTGGTGTTCGTTAATTTCGAAAAAGCATTCGACCGACTGAACCACGAAAACATCTTAGACGACGAGGGGTCCCAGAGAAACTAGTCCATCTCATCGAAGCTCAGTACGAGGCATTTTCGTAAAAGATCTTGCACGACGGTGTCTTGTCCGAACCTTTCGCGGTAACTGCTGGAGTGAGACAAGGATGTATTCCATCACCGCTGCTTTTTCTCATCGTAATGGATGAGATCTTGACTGGATCGATTGACTGTAAACTAAACCGAGGATTGCCGCGGAATCCGTCGAAAATGGAGCAGCTGAACGACCTTGACCTGGCAGACGATATTGTTTTGCTCGCCCAAAGACAACAAGACATGCAGGCAAACTCAACGACCTCACCGAAAGCTCCAAGGCAGCAGGTCTCAAAATCAATGCCGGAAAGACCAAGTCGATGGGGATCAACACAGAAAATCGTTCCAATTGCGTGGTAGCTGGACAACAGGTTGAGAAAGTGGAGTGCTTCGAGTATCTTGGTAGCCAGATTATATGCGGTAACGACGCGAAAACTGCAAGTTTTTGGAAATCGCTGCCTGCCGAACATCATCCGCACTTGGTCATCAAAAGGCGCTGGGCATCGAGATTCGGGAACGTAAGTGGAGATGGATTGGGCACACGCTGCGAAGAGATGAAAACGAGATTTGCAGAGAAGCGCTTGACTGGAATCCAGACGGGCATCGAAGAAGAGGCAGGCCCAAAAGCTCGTGGCGGCGTAGTCTAGCCGCTGAAATCCGCACAGTTGACGAGAACTTTGACTGGCAGCAAGTGAAGATGCTGGCCTCGGATCGCCAGCAGTGGAGATCCTTTATCTCAGCCCAATGTGTCGGTCAATCGGCGCCGGACCCTTAGGTAGGTAGGTATTACACTTGAAATTTTGAATGTGTTCAGAAGCTCAAATGTCAATTCAGTTATTGATAACAAAAATTTAGCCTGCGATTATGTTTTCAAATAGATTTTCAGATTCCAAATTTTCATTCATTTTCAATGCTGATACAAATTTGAAAAATTGTCGAACTTTAATTTGTAATTCTCAATCCTTAGTTTTGGAATTATCACTATTCACTTTTTTACCCATTATTTATTGAATAGCCTTTCCCGTAATGAAATCGCAAATCCGTTTTGAAATCTATTTAGTCATTATCGCTATATCGCCTCCACTTTTGTAGCTATATGCTATTTTAGTAAGTTTAGTAAGATTATTCCTTCTGATATTATTAACCGTTTTTTTTTATCCCTGTTCCTTCTGCGGTATCCCTATTTAAATGTTTGGTAGGTGAAGGACTTTTCGTAGAAACGTAGACTTGTAACCACCACCTTTTTTCACTACAATTCACTTATGACACCATATTTCCGAAAATCTATTAAACTTTTAATAGTAATTTTAAAATACAACAGGTCATAAATATTTTCAAACGATAAGTACTTGTTCGCTACTACTGAAATTCACCGTTTATCCCATACTATAAAATTGAGAGCTCATCCCAGGTGCATCCTCAGTCTGATCGTAAAGATGTTTGCCATTCGCCATTCTAGTCGCTCCGAACTGTTCATTTGGTTAGTTTTTCTGGGAACCAGCCTTTTGTGGGTAGAAACCAAAGCTTTTCCTACTTCGGAAGAAAAAAACGCTCTTCAATTGTATCTGGATCAGCAAGAGCCCGATATATTGAGAAGGCAGAACGAGCTCGCCGAAGCCATCTGGAGGTACAGAACGAATCTAACAGCGGAAAATCGTGAGCTTTTGATGAAAGCGCGAATCTCGAATAACAACTTCTTCAAGGTACGTTTAAGGTTATTTGTCGAAATTTGTTGTTTTTAACAAGGAGGTATAACTAAGCTTTCGTGTTTTTATTCTGCTCATTTCGGAACGATGCCATCCGCTGTTTTCACCATTCCTTCTTGCAAGTATGTGCAAGAAGTAATTCAGAAGAATCAAATATTTTTAAAACATGACAACAAATGTTCTGAGGCATCCTGAACGTACGGAGAGAATCTGACTCTGTAAAACGTTTATTACCAATTACTAACTCGAAACACATACTCAGCTACTTTGTGGTAGGCTTATCAATCTTTATTTTATGTTATAACGTGAAACTGCTTAATGTTTTAAAAAAGTTATAAGGTGCATTGAGTTACATCGCCATTGTAGCTTGGAACCGTTGAGGATTTATATGAGGAATGTTAGTTATTTGAATTATTATAAAATTATTATAAAAAACTGTTAACTTGTATTTCATTTATCTATTTTAGGCTTCTTAGAACTATTAAAAATACGTTTTAATTAACTCTTTGTAATAGGAAAGAAGTATTTTTTTACTAAGACTCATCATACGACTTTCGATCGCATTGCAGAAGGGTGCTCAGGTTCTGCTGAAATTTGGTGATTCCGTCGACTTGGGCTATGCAGTACTGTCGGAGGATAAATTTTCTCTACTGATGGGTGCGATTTCAAACATGACGGAAAACTATGCCAAGGTGAAGGTGTGTGAATACAGGAACTGTTCCAAGTGTGATCTTTCGCTGGAACCGGAACTGACGGAAATATTCGCTAAAAGTCGCGATCCGGAAGAGCTCAAGTATTACTGGATTCAGTGGCATGACGCTGCTGGAACACCCACTCGGAAGGATTACGACACATACGTTTCTTTGAACCGCGAAGCTGCCCAGTTGAACAGTAACTTCAATCGAATGAAGTTGCTAATTTATTTGAAAACAAATTATTTTTACATTTTACAGACTTTAGTTCGGGAGCAGAAGAATGGTTAAGCGATTACGGGGATGAAACATTTGAGGAGCAAATCGATTCCACGATAAAACAAATAATGCCGTTATACGAACAAATTCATGCTTATGTTAGGTTCAAGCTGCGAGAAAAATATGGCAATGATGTGGTTTCGGAAAAAGGACCTATTCCCACGCATCTTTTAGGCAGCATGTGGGCTGATTTATGGAACAATATTGCGGATTTCACCACTCCGTACCCGGACAGTCAGCTACTAGATGTAACTGAAGAAATGATTAAACAAAACTACAACCCAACACGAATGTTCCAAATAGGGGACGAGTTTTTCGTATCATTGAATATGACCAAATTACCACAGTGAGTACTTCTTCAACATTTGTTTACATTTAGAAGATTTATTATTATTTTTTTTAGGACTTTCTGGGAGAAGAGCATTTTGGAGAAACCAAACGATGGCCGAGACCTCATCTGTCACCCTGGTGCAATGTATTTTTACAAGAAAGACGATGTGCGTATCAAACAGTGCACCCGGGTGAATATGGAAGATCTTTTCACTGCCCATCATGAACTTGGTCACATTCAGTATTTCTTGCAATATCAACATCAACCAAGGATTTATCGCGATAGCGCTAATCCTGGTTTTCATGAAGCAGTTGGTGATGTTATTGCTCTTTCGGTATCAACTCCGAAACATTTGGAGCGTATAGGGCTACTGAAAAATTTCAAATTTGATGAAAACGCTAAGATCAATCAAATATATCGATCTGCATTGACCAAACTAGTGTTTCTTCCATATGCGTACACCATCGACAAATACCGTTATGGAATATTCCGAGGCGAAATCAAACCAGAAGAAGCCAACTGTAAATTCTGGGAGCTACGCTCGGAATTCTCTGGAATTGAACCTCCCGTAAATCGTTCAGAACAGGACTTTGATGCTCCAGCAAAATTTCACGTATCAGCA
Organism: Uranotaenia lowii; assembly: GCF_029784155.1. Taxonomy (NCBI): domain Eukaryota; kingdom Metazoa; phylum Arthropoda; class Insecta; order Diptera; family Culicidae; genus Uranotaenia; species Uranotaenia lowii. Next base: position 115,820,500 of record NC_073692.1, read on the forward strand.
GACACTGAATATCTTCGTTATGTAGTGTCATACATTATACAGTTCCAATTCCACAGATCGGCTTGTGAACTGGCCGGGGAATACGTCAAAGGTGACCCAGAGAAGACATTGAACAATTGCGATATTTATCAAAGTGCTGAAGCCGGAAATGCTATCAAAGCTATGCTATCGATGGGTTCTTCCAAACCATGGCCAGATGCAATGGAGGTGTTGACTGGTCAAAGGAAAATGAGCACCGATGCATTGCTGGAGTACTTTAATCCACTATACGAGTGGCTATTAAAGGAGAACAAGCGACTTGGTGCTTTCATAGGCTGGGAGAAATCAAAAAGTAAGTCTGTTTACTAAGTTCAACTAGAAGTTGTTGTTTATTAGTTTAATTTATTTTTCAGAATGCATATCAACATAATCCAATACTGAAAATAATGTGTTGAAAACTTATTATCTCTTTAACAATCACATCCCATATTACTCAACTAGCGCATGGAGTGACGAAACATCGACTAAGTTTAATTATTCCTCTGTGACTCATGTGATAACCTTACGTATAAGAAAAATTTACTTCCTTTTCACAAGTGTTGCGCTTAATGTTTCTCGAATAAATTACTTCTACGAAATTCGTTTGACTTTCTAGCTAACAGGAGTGCTTCAAAGTTGATATCTCTATTGGCAAATTCGACGCACTTGCGTCCTGAGAGTCGAAATTTTCAAATAACTCCTACAGCTAATATTATTTTGTTATCTTGGAGAGGATGATTCAATCGTTGTACAAAGCTTAAACTCACCTAAAGGACGTAAAATTGAACAAATTTTGATTCTTTAAAGTTTAGCAGTTTACTGGATGTACAAAAAAGTTGCTAAATAAAGTACATCATAATAATTAATATGTTTACCAAGGAGGTGTGCCGGTACACATTTTTTGCATCGTCACGTCACGAAAAAAGTACATTTGTTTAATTTTCTCTTAACTTGCAATCAACTTGCATCAAGATCATTGCAAAAGCTTTTCAAAAAGTAGCACTTTTTAGAAATTGGTCCAACCGTTCCCGAGACGCACCTGCGAAAAGTTTCGTCATCACGTCGCGTTTTTGAAAAAAAAAATCAGGTGTATAATGCACACTTGCACACCTATACAGAACATCAATCTAGAGGAACTAAATTAATAGCGTAACTTCGTTACAATGTTGAAACGAGCCAAGATTTACAAACGCCTAGTACATTATGATGTGTTTTAAAATTGCTACAGCGCTGAAGGAAGCATTTAGTGCATGGGTGGCCATACCATGGCCCGCGGCTGCTTTTTATGACCCGCAAAGCTTTTTCCAGAATGACAACTTTCAAATCTTAGTTGTATTTAAGAGTTAAGGCTTTCGATGGTTACTGTAACATTTTGAGATGTAGTTTATCCAAATCTTTATCAATCATTATAGAGTTCGAAACTCAATTCGGAGTAAAACCTGTATTTTTTTTTATTTTACTATATTTGAAACATGAACAGTCATTTCGAATTACAGATATGGTCTGCGATGAATTATCATTATTTGATTACTTTTACCATTATTCTAAAAGCGATATGAGCTCCTAAATGGGTGCATGCCACTGGTTTGAATTTTGACTGGTTTTTTAAGGCTCCATGGAGAGAATAATATGATATTTTCTAAAAAACGGTAAAATTTAGTTCGAAGTTATACTGTTCAAGCCAATTAGCATTAGCTTGAAGAATGTTGTAAAGTCTGCTTCATTTAATATTGGAACAAATTCTTTTGCTCATTGTGGCGCTCCTAGTGGACGGATTTGGAAACTTTTTTCACCCACGTGTCGGGAAATTCATTACCTTTCACCATGTATTTATGTCATAACACCAAACGATAGCATTTTGTAAACAACCGCCATGGAAGCCGAACAGAGATATCAAATTGTGCACAGTTTTTTTGAAAATCCATTGTTGTCGGCATCGAAGCTAGCTAAACAGCTTAAAATGCCCAGAAATACCGTATGGCGTGTTATCAAGCAGTACAAGGAAACATTGACGACGGCTCGGAAGCCGCATTCGAAGCGTCGGAGTGGAACTGTCGACCGGAAACTGCGTGGGAAAGTCATCAAGGCCGTCAAGAGGAATCTCAATCTTTCAGACCGCGATTTGGCCAATAAGTTCCAGTTCTCCGGGAAGGAATAAGGTCATTCCGAGCCAGCAAACAGCCAAATCGGACGCTGAAGCAGAACAATGTGGCCAGAATCCGTGCTCGAAAGCTGTACGACCAAGTGCTGACCAAGTTCGACGGATGTAAAGTCTGCTTCATTTAATATTGGAACACAAACAATTGCGTGTAGTTCAGTCATTTATTAACGAATTCATAATTTGTTTTTCATACAAATGTAGCATTTTCTTTACTCTTTAATAAAAAAAAAATTAAAAAAATTATTCATTGCTGTTTCGAAGAAATTCTCGTACTCGTACTCGTAAGAAAACTGTGCACAATTTGATCTCTCCGTTCGGCTTCCATGGCGGTTGTTTACAAAATGCTATCGTTTGGTGTTATGACATAAATACATGGTGAAAGGTAATCAATTTCCCGACACGTGGGTGAAAACAGTTTCCAAATCCGTCCACTAGGAGCGCCACAATGAGCAAAAGAATTTGTTCCAATATTAAATGAAGCAGACTTTAGAAGGCTTCCCAGAAGAACATTCTAGAAATTTCCATCGTTTTATAACCCACGTGCTATCGAATATTCTGGATATTTCCATTCCATTTGATTCAAATGTTCTCTTGGAAGGTTCCAGAACTTTCCTGCATATGTACTAGCTAGCTAACCAAGAATATTCCAGAACATTCGATAAGCTTATAAAAAGAGCTTCGCGTTGTGATGCGAGTCAGTTCCATTCAAGAATCGCGCGCGTTATATCGTCTGTTAACCTTCCAAGTAATGTTAAGTTAAATATCTTAGAGAAGAAAATAAAGAGAAAACCTTTAAGTGAAGTGTTGTGTCATCCTTCAATACGCCGATCCAAATTTACAGTCCACTTGCCCAATCATATACCGACAATCAAAACACATTTCTTATCAAATTGAACCATTTATTATTCAAAGTGTAGTAGGCATTTTTGAAGGAATAACTTTCTTCATTTGTCAGCTTCCATAGAGTATTTCCTGAGACAGATTGTGGTAGGGTAACTTTTTGTTTTTGTTTTGAAAAATGTAAACACGAACTGGTCGCCATTTTGATCTTGAATGTGTTACTGATAGAAAAGCAGCGGCTAGACCAGCCAAGGCAAGGTACTCTAAAAGTACGGAACCTCAGGGCTGGCTGGCTACTGGGTAACCAAGGACTTTTCGGGTAAAATACAACAAATCGGGAAATTTCATGTTTCTATGTTTGCTTTTATTAATGTTTTCTTGTGGCGTGTTGTCTGTGTGTATAAAACAATGTTCTGTGTCTTGTGTGGCGTGTAATTGTTTCACTAACCGTGATGTGCTGCTGCTGTTGCTGTTCTGTCGCGACGTCGTTGCTCCGGAAATCCAGTTCCGGAAGCAGGAGGGCCGTCGATTTAAGGGCGTATCGACGGAGTGCCGAAACCGTCGGCGCCAGCGGGCGTTGCTGGACTCGGTCGTTGCAGGCGTCTTCCTTCATAGGCTTTTAATCGGTCTGCCCACGAGAGTGCCCCGTATCCGGACAGACCGAGAAGGGAAGTTCTCCTTTATATTTAGAGGTCCTCAGACCCCGAGAACGTTGTTGATGCTGATCCTTTACGATAAGGCGCGAGACCACAAGGGATCTGCGGGCCGAGCCGTGAGGAAGCCAACCGGTGTTTCCGGGCGAATTCCGTGGAATTTCACGAACACTAAACACAACACGGACTTTACTCACGGACACCTGGTACAGAAGAGAGCGAATTTTCCTGAAGCAAGCTTCCTATTCGCCTTCCATGTTCTCTTTTTCTTTCCTCCTTTTCCTCCTCTGTGAATTGACAGCAGCCAGCAGTAAAATGTAGCCTACTGTGGTGCTATCTTGTTGTGAGACTCGACAAGGAACATGAATTTTCTAGAGCTAAATATACAATACTACAAAAATGAAAACAAAAATCAAACGATTTGTAACCAACCGGTTACACTATCCACCACTCCAATAAAAAAATGTGAAAATACGAAGTGTTTTGCATTTTTTTTTGTTTCCAGAACAATCCTTCGCATTTATGGAATTGTGGCCGACATATTACATTTAAAACGACAAAGCATAATTAAATTTTTCATATTTGCAATGCATCTTAAGGGCTAAACATGCATAAAATAATAAATAAAAACAAACTTCAATTCAACGTGCACTGAAAATTAAAATTACTTTAAGACTATGGTGAATAAATAATTAAATAAATAAATAATATACAAGCCAAAATTTAAATAAACGTGCACGAATCATTAAAAGTATCTTACAACTAGAGAATAATAAATTAACATGAATATCACAGATCATATTTGAAAACGCACATTAAATAAAAATCCAAATGTGGTAATAAATAACACACAACAGGTTAAATTCATTTAAACGTGCATCACAAATATAATCTAAAACTATTCACTCAACTTACATCACTATTGTAATATGCACAATCCAACTTTCATTTTCCACTTTATTTGTTTCACCAAATCAACATAATTTTAATTCAACAAGCACAAGTGTAAAAAAAAAACAATTTAAAATAAACTAAAATACTTATCCCTATGTTGCGCAACACTTAAACGATCGATCGTACTAAATATTAAACATTACAACAATAATTTCGCTAAGTTACACTACCCTATTTACAACACAAATATACAGTACCCTATTCGTAAATTAGATCACTTTCAAATGATCCTCATGAGCGGGCGAACTATTGGCGGGCAATATATTGATCGATGATCATGATCAGATGTCATATCCAACTGTCACAACATAATGTTGTTTTTGTTTATTTACGAACATATCATGCTTACCAGAAACGTTAGTTTTAAGCAGTTCGTTTACGGTTTTGAGCGACGTTTTGCATTGCTATGCTCAGGTGAGTTTATTGAATATATTAGGACGTGTTAGGGTATGATTTTTTCTTTTATTTTTATTTTCATATTTTTAGATTGACGATCATCGTACTAATTGGGAGGAATTGCCGAAACGATTCTGTGCTGCTAAAGTGTCATCTTTTCAACGAAAAGGACAAGCAGCGAATCTAAATTGATCCCAGGACACCGTATCAAATATCTTCTCAGCGAAAGATTAAATAGGTGAGTACAGATGAATTTTCTCACCAACTATCAATGGTAATAATGATCAATTGTTGATCAATTTCAGATTTCAGAGCTGGCCAGGCTCAATGGGCAATCCCCTCGCGCACAAACCACAAACCGCAGCACCATGGAAGAGCCACAACGGGTTTCCCCTTCCATCGTCGACGGATGCATGTGCCGCTATGGATTCCCAGATTGATCAAGAGGTTTGTTCCATTCAATAATCAATTTAAATTATTATTATTATTGTTCTTTCTATCTATGAAAACTGGGGTAGATAAGTCACCCATCCACCATTTAACGACTAGCAAGTTCTCTGAACTCCAGTCTATTGCGTGGATGTTTAATAACTCTGACTACCAACTTTTAATTAATTTGCTCCTATATGTTCTTTTCTCTTCCAGATTCCAAATTGAGTCGAGTGAGCAGATTTGGGAATTTAAAAAGAACAAACCGACAATTACACATTTCAATAAATAACATAAAAGTTAATAAAACATTTATATCACAGTTTCAGTTTGCAATGTCACATATCCATAATCAATATTCAAAATCTTTTCCGTTATTAAATCAGTTACATGCTTCGTGATTACCTGGTTTTCATTTCTTCCTAACTTTTGATGATTTCGACTGGCTTTTCTGAGGATTAAAATGATGATCGACCAGACGATCGACCATTTTACATAACCTTTCCTCTAACCTGGCACAAAATTCAGGAGTTAGTGTGCTGTAACCGGATGTACTAGATTCATACTCATCCTTAGGCCTGTTAGGAGGCTTATGTTTCCAATAGCATCCATCAACTACGGATCCTGATTTTGAATCAGGTTGAGAAGGTTGTGGGAATTCTTGTGTGTGAGAGCTATCAGTTGATTCACGACAATTCGACTCTGAATCAGTAAATGAAGATATTGAATTGATCAAAGGGTCATTTCTACGGTACTCACAAGCTCCGATGATTGGTAAGTGTCTCGTTTCGGCGTCTTTCAGCAGGATCTGTAGACCATGTTGGAAGACTTGCATAAGTCTACGACTACCTACCAAATCTTTCGGTTCCAGCTTTCCCTGAGCATTCATACTATTCCATGAGGCCAGCGATGTTTGCAAATCGGCGACCAACCACTCAACCGGATAATTGGGATGCGAAGAGCTCACCGGGCACGGCATTTCCAAACAATCATCGCAATCCGAAAGATCAGCATCGTAGTCCATCGATTGAAACTCCACTGGCTCATACTTCACTTTATATTTCTTCCGCTTGGTCATATTTGTTTTTATTTTGCTACTGGTGATTAGTGACAGCAATCATTTGCTGAAAAAATACGGGTGTGGGTAAAAAGTGTTGCCATAGCATTTGTAATCAAAATCATTATGTAAAACCAATTTATGCTTTAAAATACATGAAACATACATCATAAAATTTAACAAAACACGCGATCAACCAAAACCATCGAATTCTTCGGTGGGAAAAATGGTTTTAGAAACGGATTAAAATCCTTCTTCTGGTCGGGACCTTGTACAAACACAAAACATCGTATCAAGCACTTTTTAAACTAAAATAGTGGGATAATGTACGGCGACAGCCATTCGTGGATCGCACGAATCCCTGCCACCTCCCGTTAGAAAAAATCCTTAGATTTTTGTATTCTACGCGGTCGTCTCTTGGTTACCTTTCGCGGACTTTTAGTTGGGCGCCATTTGTTACTGATAGAAAAGCAGCGGCTAGACCAGCCAAGGCAAGGTACTCTAAAAGTACGGAACCTCAGGGCTGGCTGGCTACTGGGTAACCAAGGACTTTTCGGGTAAAATACAACAAATCGGGAAATTTCATGTTTCTATGTTTGCTTTTATTAATGTTTTCTTGTGGCGTGTTGTCTGTGTGTATAAAACAATGTTCTGTGTCTTGTGTGGCGTGTAATTGTTTCACTAACCGTGATGTGCTGCTGCTGTTGCTGTTCTGTCGCGACGTCGTTGCTCCGGAAATCCAGTTCCGGAAGCAGGAGGGCCGTCGATTTAAGGGCGTATCGACGGAGTGCCGAAACCGTCGGCGCCAGCGGGCGTTGCTGGACTCGGTCGTTGCAGGCGTCTTCCTTCATAGGCTTTTAATCGGTCTGCCCACGAGAGTGCCCCGTATCCGGACAGACCGAGAAGGGAAGTTCTCCTTTATATTTAGAGGTCCTCAGACCCCGAGAACGTTGTTGATGCTGATCCTTTACGATAAGGCGCGAGACCACAAGGGATCTGCGGGCCGAGCCGTGAGGAAGCCAACCGGTGTTTCCGGGCGAATTCCGTGGAATTTCACGAACACTAAACACAACACGGACTTTACTCACGGACACCTGGTACAGAAGAGAGCGAATTTTCCTGAAGCAAGCTTCCTATTCGCCTTCCATGTTCTCTTTTTCTTTCCTCCTTTTCCTCCTCTGTGAATTGACAGCAGCCAGCAGTAAAATGTAGCCTACTGTGGTGCTATCTTGTTGTGAGACTCGACAAGGAACATGAATTTTCTAGAGCTAAATATACAATACTACAAAAATGAAAACAAAAATCAAACGATTTGTAACCAACCGGTTACAAATGATAAACACTGTTCAATGCTTTCTTTTTAAAAACTTCTTTAATCAAAAACATTAACATACCTTCATGTCTTAACTTATTATGAATTTAAAATTAATTAAATAAAGAGTTTATATTCTTCTCACCAAGGTGCGCTTGCAAAACCACTATAATGGCATTGCAAATTTTATTTTGTTGCTATCTGGTAATTGAACATGCGTAATGTTGTTGTTATGTTTCCCCTACCACGATATGTCGAGAAAATGTAAACATGAGAAATCAGCTGTTCGCCTGACAAGTGGGGAAATGCCTTATTGAAACGAATGAAGTTTTTATTGTAAATATTACGGGAAAATCGATACTTTATATGCAGGGCCGGATTAAGCCTTCGGGGGGCCCGGGGCAATTTTTTGCGGGGGGCCCCTGTGAATTTTTTTTTCATATGCCGTCCTAGAAAAAAACATAATATTTGAAACATATGAGGAAACTGGAAACGAGTTCAGTGTATTTCCAGATTATCCGGTTTCATACAGGCATGATCAAATATTCAGCTTCGAAATTTAGGAAAGTTGCGATCCGGCCCAGTAAGCTGAAAATATTAGAAGAAAACCCAGAGTTTGCCAGATTTATCCAAATTTCTTGCAAAACTACACTAAAGACTTGAGTAGAGTTATTAAAATTATTTTTGTCAATCGGAAATCTGGCCAGCTAAGTTTATTGCATTGTCAACAATTATGTGCACACTGTAAATTTTTGCCTCGATTTCCAGCAAAAAAAAATGCTGGAAACGTTCAGCAATCCAAATTTTTGCTGGAAACCAGCAATCGGTTTTCGAATTGCTGGATTTTTCAGCAATCGGTTGTGTTCTTGTCAGTTTTGCTGAAAAATCAGTAATCGGTTTTCAAATTGCTGGACTTTCCAGCAATGGATCTAGTTTGCTGGAAAATCAGCAATCGAGTTGTCACATTGGAGTCTGTTTGTTTTCGTACGCTGAAGCAAGGTGGGACTTTATTTTACGAATTTTGGTTGGATTAATATAATTATTTTTATTTTCCTCTATATTCTAGCAACCAGACACAAGTCAAGGATTAGTTTTTATTGGACAGATTTCATAAAAGATACTAATCAGAACTCTTTTCTCAGGTAGCGAATGATCGACACTTTGGCACAAAGCTGCCACTCCAGAGCCGGTGCTGGAAAATTTAAAAAAAAAGAATTTCTTGAAAATAAACAAAACATAATTTAAAAATGGAAGAAACTAATTCTTTTTCATTGCTCATTGTATGCACAGCCAGTATTCAAAATTTAATAGAAATATAAATTCTGTACTAAATACAGCCGGTTGTTTTGAAAGAAATAGCTGGTTTCCAGCAATCCGGATTGCTGATTTTCCAGCAATTTGAATTGCTGGAAACCAACATTAACGTTCGCTGTTTTTTCCAGCAATTTAAATTGCTGGAAAAAACAGCAAACGTTGATGCTGGTTTCCAGCAATTCAAATTGCTGGAAAATCAGCAGTCCAGATTGCTGGAAACCAGCTATTTCTTTTAAAACAACCGGCTGTATTTAGTATCAAATTTATATTTCATTCAAAATTAAATATTGAATACTGGCTGTGCATATAATGGGCAATAAAAAACAATTACTTTCTTCCATTTTTCAATAATGTTTGTATTTATTTCCAAGAACTTTTTCTAAAAATTTTACAACACCGGCTCTAGAGTGGCAGCTTTGTGCCAAAGTGTTGATCATTCGCCACCTGAGAAAAGAATTCTGATTAGTATCTTTTATGAAATATCTACATGTTAAATAAAAACTCACCCTTGATTTGATGTCTGTTGCTAGAATATAGAGGAAAATAAAAATAATTATATTAATCTAGCCAAAATTCGTAAAATAGTCTTACCTTGCATCAGCATACGAAAACAAACAGACTTCTATTTGACAACTCGATTGCTGATTTTCCAGCAAACTAGATCAATTGCTGGAAAGTCCAGCAATTTGGAAACCGATTGCTGATTTTGCAGCAAAAATGACAAGAACACAACCGAATGCTGAAAAATCCAGCAATTAGAATACCGATTGCTGGTTTCCAGCAAAAATTTGGATTGCTGAACGTTTCCAGCATTTTTTTTTTTGCTGGAAATCGAGGCAAAAATTCACAGTGTGGTGTCTTCAAACAATAATCGTTAACACATCACTTGCAAATTTTGCATAGGAGTTAAACTTTCTAAAAATTCTGAAAATTATTCCAATTCATTTAATAACTATCCTTTCCTTAAATTCTCTTATTTAAAAAACATCAAAGACAAATAGTAACATGTTTTTCTTTTCATGATTGATTGCAGATCATCGAAAGCAGATTAGAAAGCATCATGATAATACGGAAATAACATTCAGATCTTAGATTGAGAAATAAAAATTTGAAAAAAAATTAATGGAATTAAATTAAAATCCACAGAGAAACAGATAAAAGAGTTCAAGAGAAAAATTTGAAAGCTAAAATTGGATTTCATTCAGAACCACAATTCTGCGTCTCAAATAAAAGATTTGAAAAAAAGATAACAAGTGAATTTTCAATTCAAAATTAAAAAACAAAGCTGCAATCAGGGCCAAAGAAGGAATTGCAAAATTTATAATTTAAATCCAATCGTTTTATTTCAATATTTCATATCTCAAAAAATCGTTTTCATGCAATGTGTTTGAAATTGAAAAAATAATGCGGATGATTTACAATTTGTATAAAGAATAAGATTCTCATCAGATAAAATATTGAATAAATGACAGAAGCTTTTGTCAAATAGTTCTTCTATATGTGGCAGAATGCTCAAAACACAGAATCATACATAAATCTGGAAGATGATAAGATTTAAATTTTATTCATATTTAGAGAATAACTCAATGAAATTTAAAATTCAACTATGAGTATGTTTTTAGAATAAAAATAATCAAGAAAATAACATGTTGATTTCCGATTATTTGCTTAAGTAGAGGATAATTGTAAAATAAAAGTGCCAATTTCAATACTGATCGATAAGTCAACAATAATTTAGCAATTTTCATACAAATACTTTTGCATGCTTATATCATTAGTATTCAAGATTGTTCGGTTTTATTTTTATTCTAGCCCTCGTAAGCAGTCGTTGAAATATTTTTTTTTAAGTTAAAAAAATATCATAATCAAAAAATAATTATTGATTTGTTAGTAGCTTCTGGAACATTTTCATGATTTTCAAAAGTTTTCACCGGACGAGTGAAGCAAACTATGATCTGGCTCAAACAAAACTCAAATCGGTCTCAGTTTTCTTCAGCAATTTTATTTTTTTTAGTTTTAAAAACAATTCGAACGTTGCTTAAAAGTTTGGATAAAAATAATGAAAATTTAAGATGTTTGGTATTGGTCACTTTGTTATTGATTTTTTTTTCGAATAATCACTATACTGGATCAGTATACTGGATTTGATTGGATCGTTTTTTGTTTAAAAATGATCAAAACCAAATGCCCAAACTTTGCTCGATTTTGAAAAAAGTTGTTCTGATTTACCCAACCAATAATAATATGGGAAAAATTCTGCATTTTTTTTTCTTGGGGTCCCCTCAACTTTTATTATAGTGAAACTATAAGAAATAAATTATTTCACTGGGGCCCCCTTACTTGTTTTTTGTTACGTATTAATTCAAATTTTCTCGTTTCAATCCTTGTTTGACTAGATTTCTAGAGCTTAAAGCGGAATGATAAAAGTAATGTTTTTTTCTTTCTCGGGGGGCCCCCTTGAGCCGGGGGGCCCGGAGCAATTGCCCCTTTTGCCCCCCCCCCCCTTAATCCGGCCTTGTTTATATGGCAATTTGCGCAGAATGTCTTCAGATTTTCACTCAATTTTAATATTCGCTCATTATTGCAGACGGTACCGTAAACATGGGGAAGTTTGATCACTTTTTTCATTCTTTTTCAAATATTTTGGAAGGGGTTGCTTTTTCGTAATACCTAAAAGTTTTAAAACACTTTCTGAGGTGAGGAGTATAAAACATGATCATTGATTGCAGTAAATTCAAATTGCTGGTTATAATTAATTGTTTGTTACAAAACCAGATTTCGAGTTTCGGGTTAATTTTGATCACTATGGTTTTTACGTACATATCTCAACTTTTTCAAATTTTTTGTTTTGATGCCATTTAGCACAGAAGGCTCAAAACATCGATAACATTAATTTTTTGTTTGGATTCAATTGAATGTTTAACGTTTTCTTTCAAAAACAAATACTCTCAAAAGATGGACAATGTTGCTGCATACATTTAGGGGCAAAAATTTTAAACATTTCACAATATTTTTTGGAATAAAAAATAAATGAAATTTTACCTTCATGCAATTCCCTAAGTTCTCGCACTGTTCCCATGTTCTTTTTTCTTCCCAAACTTAACCATTTGATAGGGTTTTTAGCCATTTTTTATACGGGCTTTTTCGTCGAAAATGATCGTTTATTTTCAATATCCAAAAACTACACAGCTAAAATTATTTCCTGTAAAATTACGCCAATGTCCTGTAACAAAAAGGAGCAGGACATTTCTAGAGTTTGTTTTGATTAGGTCGTATGAACCAATATAAACAAAATTGAGTTGTTTGCTGCAAACGATTGATAAGCATGTACTTTATCTTTGGTAAAAATTGGTTTCATTTTATCATAAAATAACTTTAACACAATGATTTGAATTTAGGACGTATGTAAACTTTTTCATTTTTCAGTGCAATTTGGTGTTTGCGTCATTTTGCGTTGCTGTGTATTTGCCGGGATGCAAAAGGTCGCTAAAAACAATTCGTCAGGTTGGTTTTTACGACGTAATGCTTCGTCGCGAAATTTTCTTTGTCGAGTTATGAAAATTCGTGTAAATTTCAACGAAAACTGTGTTCGGGAATGATCTTAGCTGTCCTGATAATATAAATGGCTCCAAATTTGTGTTGGGTGAGTACCATCAGCTTCAATTTTCACTGTGTGAATGAGTATTATTTTTTTCATTACAGAGGCAAACGAAATAATCAAAACAGATGTGCGATGCTTTTTTACACTTCTTTAACGGTCAGTAGCGCCAATGGTAGTGGTCAGAAATGTCCGGGTGGACTCCCAATGGCAAGTCCAACAATACAATAATCACAAATGCCATCGCTCAATGATTTTCGCATACTAATCAGATAGGATTACCATTCAAAACTTTTCTTTAAATATCTCCGAACGAATAACTGAGGATTTGGGCCAATGAAATCAGTTTTTGTAACCAGAATTATCAAATGATCAAAAGGGCTTTTGCGCCAGAAGAGAAATGCAGTATGTCGTGAGTACATCTTCATTGATAAGAACTGATTTAATGCAAGTTTCAAGTACATCATCATGTTCTACGTTCAGTTTTATATTATGTTTCGAATTTGCAGATGAATTTGACCAGTAATAACAAAGTAAGAATTAAAAAGGTGTTTCTGAACTTTAACATCGATTTTCTCAAAACATGCTAGGTGGTTCATACGACTTAATCAAAACAAACTCTAGATTTACCGTAATTTTACAGGTCGAAAAGCAAATTATGTGACATTTAATTTTCAGTGTACAACTTTTTTACAGGACATTTGCTGTAATAATAAATGAATCTTCGTTAACTTTAAAGGAAAACAATTGACAATTTCAGGTTTTGTTAATTACAGATTGATTTTTTTTTCAAGGCTGCAGTTTCAGTGACACGTAATAGTCCAAATTTTTTCTGTGTATAAATAATAAATTTGTCCCCATGGATAATAAAATTGTCCCCATATCGATGATACATTCGCAAAAGTTCGAAACCATTGAAAATGTTTGTTATTATTCCACTGTTAAAACAATTATTCTATTAGAGATAAATCTGTTAAATGTGTGTTGCTATTATAAAAATTAGATCTTTGATGTATTTTTTAAAATTGTATTTAAACCATGATTTTTAAGCAAGTGCAAATTATTAAAAAATTAATAGAACTTCGCTCAAATAGAACGCTCAAAAAATTAAAAAGATCAACTTTTCAAATATGATGAAAAGATTGAGGAAACTTTAGAATCAATGAAAGGAAGAACGTTAGCCATGAATATCATTTTTTAAGATAAAATGACAATAATTGCAGCTTTTTCGACTTTGCCGGAAAGAAAAGATTGTGTTTTTTTTAGTTCAAACACTTCCATGATCCTCTAGTTTCATTTTCAGTCTTCAAATTTTAGAAATCTGTTTGGATTGTGTCAAGTTTTGCAAATTGTATTCTTTGAATGCTTCTTCAGCCGCGATCACTGTTTGAAAATCCAATTTAATAGCACGCATATAATTCAAAACTGCATTTTGAATTGTTAAAGATAGTTTAGTTTGTAAACTATCAACGATGGAGGGCTGGTTGACTTTTGTATTAATTATTTTGAAATAAGTTTCTGAATAACTTGGTTTGCAAAAATAAATGATCGTTAATTTTTGTGCAGCGCTGCCGATAAAATTACGACATCTGAAAGAGGCATTCTCGAAGCAATACGCACATGTTAAAAGTGAGTTGAAATATTTTTCAAGAAAATAATTTTTTTTGTTTGTATCATAGTAAGACAACGAAAAAATATTTCATGTACTTTGGAATTCCCACAGTATTAGACATTCCTGCAACAAATTTACCCAACAGAAGTTTAAAAATTGACATAATTCTTGCTGTATATAACATATGTATATCGATATTTGATTTGGTCCGGTTAAACACAAATGTTATTTTAGTCATAAAACGTTTCATATTTAGTAATGAATATAATAATTTGGTCTGAGAAACGAGCTTTCAATATTTTTTAAAATTATTTTTCAAATCAATCCAAGCAGAAACAGTAGAAACTTGTACCGAATCTCATTAATTCTGCCATGCCTCTATATTTTTGAAAGGAAACAAATTAAAACAAAAATATTTTTATTATGTCATAACTAAAAACAAGTTATTCATTTATTTGCTCTGAATATTAAAAAAAAATGGTAATGTGGCCCCAGCCTACCTCATCTTCAAAATTTGGCTCGCCTGTTGAAAATGTTGGTCACCCATGATTTAGTGTTATGTTTTAACGTTTTAATAGATAATTTAAACGAAATGCGCAAAAACAAACACCAACCAATGCATATTAAATGTTTGATATTTATGCATAAAATTTCATAGTACAAAACATTTGTGTAGGAGCCTCGTTACTTATCACTATTGAAATAACGTTTTTTTGTTTAGGAAGTTCATGATTCGCCATGCTGTTGCAGCGTTATGAAAGCGTGACGTGACGAAGCAACGAAAAACCTGTTTTCAAAATTTCTGCGTCGTCACGTCACGTTTTCAACCTAGTTTTTCTATAATTTTTTGATTTTTTTTAAACAGGGTTAAAAAGTTTTGTGAAAAAATATGTTTGCTGTAATACATATCTCTTAAACATATCTTTTTTCCTAAAAATGTAGGGAAGATGAAATTAGGTTGCTGCGATTTTTAAAAGTCATTTTATCCCTCGTCGTCACGACAGGTTGTTTTTCTAGAAAAACTTGGGAACCACAAGTTCGCAAAAGACAAAAATGCGCTAGATCGGCAAGTCGCAGAGCTATGTCCAGAATGCAAAGAAGAGAGATGGACCTATATACATATGGTAAAGTACCTCGTTTCTGCCGGCTAAAGTCCTCTGATTGCTATCCTTCCAGGTGTAATTATGATGTCCAAAACGGTAAGTATCTCTTTCTTTTCAGGTTCGATGGTTATTCCCAGGATGGTAAGTGTAGTTTCTTCTTCAGCGTGTAAATCAATTCACAGGTAAGTTCTCATTCTTCATATATTTCACGAAAGAAACACTGATATTAACTTAGATTACACTTATATTACTTAAATTAATTAAACTTTAACGATTTGATCACAATAATAACAACGATAGAAGAACGTAAATTGGTTTGTTTATAAGTGACGTCTTCGACTGCCAGCAACAGAAAGTCACACGTTTCTTCCCAAAGGGTCTTTTATAGACGGCCTGGCGGAAACTGCCTTTCGCAGTTTGATCGCTGCTAACGCGCCCCAATATGACAGCAAGCCTCATCGTCCAAACTTCACACTCCTAGTATTTCTCAAAACCAGATAGCGCCACATCACCCAAATTCGTGTATCGCGAACATACTGGCCCCTTCAGAAATACTTTTTCTGACAGCATCCATATGAGTTCGTCCGTTGGAGCGTGTACTTGACGATGGCCCTTTCTCGTTGAGCGTGAAGACAATGTTTACATTGCATCGTACAGTCGTGAAGTCGTGTTGAATTGTTGGTAGGTAGGTGTTCTAGAAAATTTTAAGACCCGGTAGCGGTTTTTTAAACAAGTGAAAGGATTGGACAGGAACTCACCGTATTCACTGTAATAAAGTGCCTTGAAATTTTGTGAAACCGTTGCTATCGGGAATCGAGTGGGGTGGAACTACGGTGAACGGCAGCTCAATCCAGTTGAGCAGGAACGTACAAAACAAGTAAGTGGTAGAAAGTGCTTGTGCGATGAAAAGTCGGTCGGTTGTGTCGTGAATCCTGGAATAATTAAGACCCGGTAGCGGTTTTTTGGTGTTTAAGTTGCATTGGACAGGAACTCACCTGATCCAAGCCAAACTAGGCCTTGGAAATTATAGTTTACTGCTGCAGTCGGGATCAGGTTGAATTCCTTCGAAAATTTTGTCTGGTGTTGATTGTTCGGCTCCTGCTGTTGGTTTTGATTCATCAGGCGTTGATGCAATCGGCAACAGACAAATTTTAGCCACCGGTCTTGTGCAGTAGCCCTTAGGAGTCTGGAGAGTGACCACCCTGGTGATGCCATCTTTTCCCGGATGAATTTCTGCTACCCTAGCAGTCGGCCAGCGAATCGGAGGAGTTGCATCGTCCTTGAGAAGCACCAATTGATTTTGTTGTATCGACACAGGTGAGTTGCACCATCTAGCCCTTGGTTCTAACGTAGCTAAATATTCCAGGTGCCACCTCCGCCAAATATCTTGGAACAATTTTTGTGTTTGCTGCCACTTTCGGAGATAGTTGAACGGAACTTCAGCATGATTTTCATCCGGAACAGATTTAAGAGCAGTGCCGACCAAAAAGTGTCCCGGTGTAAGTGGTTCATAGTCGGTAGGATCATCGCTAAGAGGAACGATTGGCCGAGAGTTCAAACAGCATTCTATTTGACACAATAAGGTGTCCATGTCATCGTACGCTAGCGGACGATCGCGGACCACGCGCAAAAAATGCTTTTGAGCTGAATTAATTGCTGATTCCCACAGCCCTCCAAAATGGGATGCCCTCGGAGGATTGAAGTGCCAGCGGATGTTCAAATCAGTACATTCGGCTGCTACCGTGTTGGTGTATTCTGGATTCTTGAGCAACCGTTTTAGCTCATTTCTTGCCCCAAGGAAATTTCTACCGTTATCACTGTACATGTCGGAGGGTGGACCCCGACGAGAAACAAAGCGTCTCAAGGCTTGAAGAAATTTTGCTGTTGTCAAATCGAATACAAGCTCGATGTGGACAGCTTTTGTGCTGAAGCACACGAAGATTGCTACGAACGCTTTGGTTGGGGCTGCGCGACGTTGGGGAGGCTTAAGCAGAATCGGGCCCCAGTAGTCGACGCCTGTTTTCGTGAATGGTCGGGTGGCAGTTATGCGCTCCCTTGGTAGCTCGGCCATAAATTGTTCCACCAATTTAGGGCGAGCTCGGACGCAAATAACGCAGCGGTGGACGACAGTTTTGGCCAGATTCCTGGCCCCTATGATCCAGTACCGGAGGCGCAGGATTCCCAGAAGCAATTGCGGTGCTGCATGCAAATGTCTCTCATGGTAGCATTCGACGAGCAAGATGGAGAAGCGATGCTGATAAGGGAGTAGAATTTGATGCTTGGCGTCGTAGGTCAACGATGATCTGTCGATGCGCCCTCCTATGCGCATGAGGTGGCTGGAATCCAAAAACGGAGTGAACCATCTCAGTCGAGATTTGACGGGAGTTGGTTTTGATGCTTCGAGGGCTGCGACGTAGTCGGAGAACTCCTGGGCTTGTACTAAACGGATGAGGACATGCTCAGCATCGCGAATTTCGTCCGAAGTGAGGAATGGCTGGAATGTTCGGGAGTTCCGTGGACTCCGACGAGTTAGAGAAAAGCGCAGGCAAAACGCTGTTACGCGCAGCATGGTTTGAAATTTGGAAAACCGTGCCACATAAGCGTCAATGAATGTAGGTTCGATTGTGGCTGTTAAAACTGTGGATTTTGCTGTTCGATACTCCAATTGGGTATCGAAGGTGTGATTCGATGATGATGCTGGCCAAAAACTTTGGTCTGATCGGAGCCATTCAGGACCTTGCCACCACAAGTCACAAGCGAGAAGCGTATCTGCATCAATGCCTCGAGATATGTGGTCAGCTGGATTCTGCTGACCGGCTACGTGATTCCAGGTCGATCCTTCAGTTGCGAGTTGAATCTTGGAAACCCGGTTAGCAACGAATGTGGTCCAATTGGATGGAGTTGACCTTAGCCAGGCTAGAACGGTAGTGGAATCGACCCAGAAAAAGGTTGGAAAAGTTTTCCCAAAGGCGAATGAGATCTTTTTGCTCAGTTGGGCAGCCTCGAGTGCTCCGCAGAGCTCCAGTCGGGGTATGCTGCGCTTTTTTAAGGGAGCCACTTTTGATTTTGCGGTTAGCAGACCAACTGCAATGTTGCCTGCTGTGTCGGTCGACCGAAAATAAGCGCACGCACCGTAAGCTTGCTCGGAAGCATCAGAGAACAAGTGCAATTGAACAGTTTCGAAATTTGATACTACGATACAACGTGGAATTCGTAGCTGGCTAAGGGATGGTAGTTGCGAAGTGTAGTTCTCCCAATAACTTGCGAGAGAGGCAGGCAGTGGCTGGTCCCATCCCCAGGGTTTACCGTCATCCGAATTAAGACTCCACAGAGTCTGCATGAAAATTTTTGCAGTGACGATGACTGGACCGACCAAACCCAAGGGATCGAATAGCTGAGCGATCTGTGAAAGGGCTATTCGTTTGCTCATTACCGTGTTGTGGGGTTCATCAGGTACCTGGATTCGAAAACGTAAATTGTCCGTCGATGGTTCCCAGTGCAACCCGAGAGTTTTGATACATTGATCAGCCGCCAACTCGACTGAAGATTGAAGAGCACGTCTTTCCGGAGAGATGCCGTCAAGAACTGCTTCGACATTCGATGCGAATTTCCGGAATTCAAAACCTCCACGTTTGCACAGTTGATCCAGTTGATTTCGAATTTTAGTAACTTCATCAGGAGAGCTTCCGCTGGTTACCAAATCGTCCACGTACACGTCCTTCCTCAAAACCTTTGAGCCTTCCGGGAAATGCAGTTTTTCATCGTCGGCAAGTTGCTGAAGTGTTCTGGTAGCAAGGAAAGGTGCACTAGCAGTGCCATAGGTGACAGTTTTTAGCTCGAATGTGCCGATGGATTTGTCGGGAGAATTTCGCCAGAGAATTCGTTGGAGCGGAGTATCTCGTTCGTCAACCAGGATTTGGCGGTACATTTGTTTGATGTCAGCGATCAGTAACACTGGGTTGATTCGGGTTCTCAATATTATGGCTCGTAGATCATCCTGTATAACTGGCCCGACCATAAGCGCGTCATTGAGGGATTTTCCTGTCGAGGACTTGCAAGACGCGTCAAACACGACTCGCACCTTGGTAGTGGCGCTGTCAGCACGAATCACGGCATGATGAGGCAGATAGTATTGTGGATTGGAGTGCAAAACTTCGTCTACACGCCGCATGTGTCCAAGGGCTAGGTATTCCGCCATGAAGTCCTGATATTGAGACCGTAGATCACTATTCTGTTGCAAGCGAGCCTCAAGCATGTGGAACCGACGAAGGGCAATGCTGCGATTGTCACCAATTCTGGAATCGGCCTCTTTCAAAGGAAGTCGTACTATGTATCGGCCTTCCGAATTACGTCGAACTGTTCGGCGGAAGTGATTTTCGCAGGCAGCCTCTTCAACCGACAAACAGGAAGCTGAATCGTCTTCTTCGATGGCCCAAAAACGTTGCATTAAGCGGTACACGTCTGCGACAGTTGCGACATTGGAGGCTACGGTGCTAACATTATTGAAATTCGATACCTTTCCGGATACTACCCAACCAAGAACG
This sequence comes from Uranotaenia lowii, assembly GCF_029784155.1. Classification (NCBI taxonomy): domain Eukaryota; kingdom Metazoa; phylum Arthropoda; class Insecta; order Diptera; family Culicidae; genus Uranotaenia; species Uranotaenia lowii. The sequence continues at coordinate 115,840,491 of NC_073692.1, forward strand.
GAATTCACTAGAGTAGGAAGAGAATCTCCGAGAGGTACTCTTCCGGAAGTTTTGAATAGTTCGAAAAAGATATCGGCCCCCAGAACGACATCGATATGATGGCTTTCGTAGAAAACTGGGTCCGCTAATCGAATTCCCTTTGGCACGTTCCATTTGGAAATATTTAATGTCGTGGATGGTAAGTTCAGGGTAAGTTTTGGTAACACAAACAGTTCGACAACAGTAGAGAATTCTGTAATTCGGGAATGCACGGTGGCCCGAAGTTTACAGCGAGCTTGAACGGATGACTGGCCAATGCCAGAGATCGCCAGATGAACCTTGTTGCGTTGAACCTTGAGTTTTTGAGAGAGTGCTTCGGTGATAAAACTGCACTCGCTTCCAGAGTCGAGAAGTGCTCTAGCTGGATGAGTATTGCCACGATCATCAACAAGATTAATCACGGCCGTTGCGAGAAGTACCTTGTGAGAGCGAAATCCACTGGGAGACCGTTGAACTGCCGCGGACAATGATGAAGAACATTCGTCACCGGTGGGAATGGGATCCTTGGGGGCGTTGAGATCAGTTTTCGATCGGTTAGATTCAGCTTGAACGGAGTCCTGGCTGCAAATTTGGCTATGGTGCTTCCCTCTACATTTACGGCAGGTGTTTTTGGACTGACAGGTTCTGGCTTGATGACCCTTTCGTAGGCAGTTACGACACAGCTGCTGGCGACGCACGAGCTTCTCCTTGTCCTCGGTGGTCATTTTCGAAAACACAGAGCATTGGTAGAGAGGATGATGTTCAGAACAGGCATGGCATTGACGAAACGAAACTTGAGTGGCCCCATTGCTGACAACTGCCGCTCGATATACTGGTTTTTTCGACGCAGGGATGGACGGAGTGTCCAGATTAACATTGCTGACGCTCTGCAGAACCGTAACCCTTCTTTGGAGAAACAAGACCAAATCCGGAAACGTGGTTGCTTCATGAGTTGATGCAAATTCTTCCCAATCTCTTCGTGTTTTAGCATCAAGTCGAATACTCAGCATGCGAATAAGAAGAACATCCCAATACTCAGTTCGTTCACCCAGTTGCTTCAGAATTCGGACGTTGGCTTCGAATTTTTCTACTAGGGAATGAAGATCGGTTGCTGATTCTCGCTTCAATGGCGTAAACTCAAAAAGGGAATCGATGTACGCTTGCTTGAGGCGTGATGGATTTTGGAAGTGTTCGACGAGCAGATTCCAGGCAACAGGATAGTTGTTAGCGCTGAGCCCGATTGTTTGAATGAGCTTTAGTGCATCTCCAGCCAGGGAGGATCGCAAATAGTAAAACTTTTGTATGTTAGACAATTCACTGGAAGAATGCACTAAAGAAATGAACAGGTCGTGGAAGTTAAGCCAATGCTCGAGCGTTCCGTTGAATACGGGCAGTTTAACGTCGGGTAGTCGAATTTGAGACGACGCAGGGAAGTGCGCACTGGACTGAGAAGATTGGATGCATGGTGCCGAGTTATTTTTATTGACGGAAAGCAAAAATCCTTTGACACGGTAATATTCCGTTTCAAATTGAGCACGCTGCTTGAGTTGAAGATCGATGACTTCCGGATCGTCAACTTCAGCGGCCTCCAACTCAGCCTGAGTTTTGCAGAAGTCCGCCCATAGGACTCCGAGATTCTCCAGCCGAACCGGGACTTCAATAGACTGGGTATCTTCTCGGAAATTATCGACGAACACCCTTATTAGGCTGAAGGATGTTTCAATGCTGCGTAATCTTAACTTGAGCGACTTGATTCTGCGCTCGGCGGCCATCGTGCAGGGTTATCTGGAAAAAGGATTCCCAGCGGAGCACAAAACGTCACACGTATAGCTATATAGGAAATATAATTACCTTTTAAAGGCAATTTCGTGCCTTGTATTAAATTTTTTTTTCCAGGAACTTCTCCAACAGGATTGATGAAGGAAAGATTTCCGACAACGTGGTAAGAAACAAAAACTCCTCGCAGGAATGGTAAGGTTACGAACGCTCGGAGTTCGACGAGCATCCGGCTCGAAGGACCATATGGTAAAGTACCTCGTTTCTGCCGGCTAAAGTCCTCTGATTGCTATCCTTCCAGGTGTAATTATGATGTCCAAAACGGTAAGTATCTCTTTCTTTTCAGGTTCGATGGTTATTCCCAGGATGGTAAGTGTAGTTTCTTCTTCAGCGTGTAAATCAATTCACAGGTAAGTTCTCATTCTTCATATATTTCACGAAAGAAACACTGATATTAACTTAGATTACACTTATATTACTTAAATTAATTAAACTTTAACGATTTGATCACAATAATAACAACGATAGAAGAACGTAAATTGGTTTGTTTATAAGTGACGTCTTCGACTGCCAGCAACAGAAAGTCACACGTTTCTTCCCAAAGGGTCTTTTATAGACGGCCTGGCGGAAACTGCCTTTCGCAGTTTGATCGCTGCTAACGCGCCCCAATATGACAGCAAGCCTCATCGTCCAAACTTCACACTCCTAGTATTTCTCAAAACCAGATAGCGCCACATCACCCAAATTCGTGTATCGCGAACAACATATAAGGGGCCGTTCACATACCACGTGGACAACTTAGGGGGAGGGGGGGTATATGGAAATGTCCACGCTTGTCCACGGAGAGGGGGGTAGGGGTTTGGGTCATGTCCACGTGGACATACTTACTGTTTGAATCTTAAAATTTCAAAGCTTTCCAGTTTAAGTTTGAACAATTAAAAACCACTTGAAAGCAAGTAATAAATATGATCATTAAGAAATTTAAAAATTATTTTGTATTTTTTTTAAAATCGGCCATTACAATAAAAAAAAAGTCAAAAAGTAGTGTTTTTTAACCGTCGAATGAGTTTTTTTTTTAAATTTCAAATCTGTCCACGTGGACATCCGGGGAGGGGGGTAGGGGTTTGCCAAATGTCCACGCTTGTCCACGGAGGGGGAGGGGGGTGTCAAAAATCTCATTTTTCTGTCCACGTGGTTTCTGAACGGCCCCTAAGGTACAGAACTTCCCAAATAACGGTGAGCGGCAACAATCGACGGCTAAAACTCGGACAGAGAAGCTCTACGAGAAAATGCTGACAAAATATGGCTCCCGTGTGATGGACGACGAAACGTGAATAAAAGCCGATTTTAAGCAAATTCCGGGGTTGGAGTTTTTCACCGGCAAGAGAAAATTCGATATGGACGACAAATTTAAAAAGAAGAAAATGTGAAAGTTCACCTCCAAATATCTCGTTTGGCAGGCCATCTGCTCTTGCGAACTGAGCATTGAGCCTTTCGTGACAAAGGGCACAGTAAATGGAGAGATCTAAAAAATCTGAGTGCCTCGAGAAGCGTGCAGCAGCACGACGAAGCTCCGCTATTTTGGTCAGATTTGGAACCATGCCACTATTCTAAAAGTGTCCTGGAGTGATATGAGAGAAATTTGGCATGACAAATTCGGTGTCACAATAATTTCGTGTTCGCTCTTTATCAATTATTAAGTGAACTCAACCCATAAATTTTAGAAATCTTTTTCTTATAAAAAATAGGGTGTTTACTATTGCTTTAATAATATGGTATTAAGAAGTTCACATTATATTCTTACGATTAACATAAGTATTGGCATAAATAATGTAAGATTAATTTTTTCGTGTGGGAAATATTTTAAAGTGATGAAAAAAGATCTTCAAGTCATGTTTTGTTAGATTTAAAACGAAGTGCAGAAATTCCAAAATAATAATTTAAATTTTTTTTAGAGAATAGGTTTGTTGTTTGTTCTACTTGGCAATTTTTTTCTAGAAAATATGATCTATGTTAGACATTCCAGTTTCCATAAAAAATGCGAACATTTTTAGGAGTCAGTTTTTGTATGTTGTATGCTGTATGTTGGTTATCCACCATGGGTGCACGGATTCACCGCAGTTTTTGTCTAAGTATGTACTCGCCTGCATTCTTTTAGATTATTATGTTCGACAAATCTCAAATATAGCGCGTACACTATACCCGGACCCCATGGCTCCGTATGAACTGTTATGGAGTGAATGTATTGCGTGTAAGTTATATATTGGAAGAACGAGTGAACTAGTTTACTTCCAGGTATTCCGGCACAACACAACACATATTACATGTCGGATACTTATGGGATTCGAACCCAAAAGATTTCTTGCCGATTCCTGATATCGCCCAGTACGCCTGGCATACCAAAACCAGACTCGCGCCATCCTTTCCGCTAGGCCACATCGGCGCTTGATATTTGTAGGAGTCTGTTTTTGATTGTTTTTGTCTTTTTTTAGGTTTTTTTTTATGTGGGTGTAATAGCTCTAACTTTCATCTGTTAATTGACGTAAACAATGCATTAGTATACGCTATAACGGCAAAATGATCACAAAGGAGATAGTGTTCAATGTGCTTCTCGCCCACACGACTCAGATGGTGCACTGGGGAAGAAATCGAACTGACAAGCCGAGATGAGGTGTTGCAGTGAGTTTGATTCTCATTTTTTATTTTTTGTTTCTGGATGAATTATCCAATAGGATGAAAATCCCATAAATTGTTTTTCTTGTTTCACTTGAATGTAGTGGTGTGTAGTGGTCATGCATCATTTTACCTGGGAGCTCGAGTCTTTATGGAAGTAGTGCTTTTCCAAACATAAATATCTTTTTTGGTACAGTAGACTTTTCCGAGCATTTTCGGCACAGAGATTTGATAAACAGGCATTGGATTTTTGCAACCTCTTCTTTGGGTGTACATACGCCCGGAACCCACCTTAGAACAGAACCCAATGCAGTAACTGCCCTGAGGAAATATTTCGGAAGGGAGGTGGTACTCATGCTTATGTGCTTCAATTGCAACAGCTTTCAGTCACTTTGAGTTAAAACTCATTTGTATCCGTGGTATTGATAAAAATGGTATGTGTGTTTTTTCACGACTCTAGTGATGCTTTCATTCTTTAATGTGTGTATAACGAAATAGCCTCTTTAATATTTTATTTACAACCAATTTGAGCTGATCGATTGTGTTTCTGATAATGAATCTTTCTAGCAAATTCCTATTTATATGCATTTCTCACAAGACAGTTCCTATCCATCAATCGTCATACTAGAAAGGCTTCCACGGAAACATAGAAAAATTAATTTTATTTGTACCGATAAGATAAGAACATCAAAGATCAGAAGCACGTGAGAGGTGACAATTTCTCTTACGAGCTCACACAACCTATAAATTTGAATGATCTTCCCGGCTGGGGTTCCAGTGCTGCTGCTAAGTTCGGTTCGTAACGATGGCTGCCGTACACCGTTTTAGTCGTTTTAAACCAATAGTCTGGTTGGTTCTGCTGGGCACCTGCTGCCTGTTGTTGACCGGAATCACTGCTCGTCCTAGCTGGGAAACTGAGAACGCAGCTCGCCAGTATCTGGACCAGCTGGAGTCCGAGATATTGAGGTACAGAAACGAGGGCTCGGAAGCATCCTGGGCGTACGACTCGAATCTTACTGAGGAGAATCTCAAAGCCTTGAACGAACTGCGAACTAGGAACGCCAACTACTTCAAGGTAGGTTTTTAAAAAAAGTTTCTTAAATAAAATAAGTATTTAGTTAAATAACTTCGACTAATTATATGATGTTGTCACACATTGCAGAGCCTTGCCCAAGACCTGTCGAAGTACGATTTCAATAATTTCAAGGATCAAGATTTGAAGCGTAGATTCCGAAAGCTCACCAGCCTTGGCTATGCTGCACTGCCGGAGGATAAATACACCCAGCTATTGGATGCTGTTTCGAGCATGTCGGCCAACTATGCCAAGATTAAAGTGTGTGATTACCATGACCAGTCCAAGTGTGATCTGTCGTTGGAACCGGAACTGACGGAAATATTTGCCACCAGCCGTGATCCGGAAGAGCTGAAATATTACTGGACCCAATGGTATGATGCTGCCGGAGCACCTACTCGTGAGGACTTCGACGCCTATGTGGCTTTGAACCGAGAAGCCGCAAAGATTAATAGTAATTTATTATAAATCAAACCTTACCAATAGACAAATGTTTAATTGTTCTTCCGTTTGACAGACTACAGTTCAGGAGCCGAAGCGTGGTTGGCTGCTTACGAGGATGATACATTCGAAGATCAGGTGGATTCAGCTATGAATGAAATCATGCCACTGTACCAACAAATTCATGCCTATGTCAGATACAAGCTACGAGAGAAATATGGCGACGATATTGTTTCCGAGAAGGGACCTATCCCGATGCATCTTTTGGGCAACATGTGGGCTCAAACTTGGGACAATATTGCCGATTTCACCACCCCATTCCCGGATAGTCAGCTTCTGGACGTGACTGAAGAAATGGTCAAGCAAAACTACAATCCAATCCAAATGTTTGAAATGGGTGATGAGTTTTTCGTATCATTGAATATGACCAAGCTACCTCAGTGCGTTTCTCCTTAAAGAGTATAAATAACCAGACTTATAAAGATTTTAAAATTCTAGGACTTTTTGGGAGAAGAGTATTCTGGAGAAACCGGACGATGGACGTGATCTAATCTGTCATGCTAGTGCGTGGGACTTCTCCAAAGATGATGATGTACGAATTAAACAGTGTACTCGTGTGAATATGGAGGACTTTTTCACCGTGCATCATGAGCTTGGTCACATTCAGTATTACCTGCAATATCAACACCAACCGAATATGTATCGCGGCGGTGCCAATCCTGGATTCCATGAAGCAGTTGGAGATGTAATTTCGCTTTCGGTATCAACTCCGAAACATTTGGAGCGTATCGGTTTGCTGAGCAACTTTGTTCTCGATGAAAACGCTAAGATAAATCAGTTCTACCGTTCTGGATTGGCCAAACTTGTATTCCTTCCATTCGCTTACACCATTGATAAATACCGTTGGGGAATATTCCGAGGGGATATCAAACCGGAAGAAGCCAATTGCAAGTTCTGGGAGCTACGGTCAAAGTTCTCTGGAATCGAGCCACCAGTAGTTCGTTCAGAAGAAGACTTCGATGCACCAGCCAAGTATCACGTATCAGCTGACGTAGAGTACCTTCGTTATCTGGTGTCGTACATTATTCAGTTCCAGTTCCACAGATCAGCTTGCGAGCTGGCCGGCGAATACGTGAAAGGTGACCCGGAAAAGACGGTGAATAATTGTGACATTTACCAAAGTGCTGAAGCCGGAAACGTAATCAAAGCTATGCTATCGATGGGATCTTCCAAACCATGGCCAGATGCAATGGAGGTGCTGACCGGTCAAAGGCGTATGAGCGCTGACGCGCTTTTTGAGTACTTTGAACCACTCTATGAATGGTTACAAGAAGAAAACAAGCGGCTCGGAGCTTACGTCGGCTGGGAGGAAACAGAAAGTAAGTGTTCTTGGTATTGGTCTTAGGTTATATTTTTCGAGTTATGAATTTGATTTTTTTTTCTAGAATGCAAAACGGCCTAATCCAGGAGGATGAAAGGAAACTGTGCAACTAGGTAATTATTTAGAAATGGCTCGTGGAAGCAGCTGTTGTTGGAATGTTTGAAGTGTTAGTTTCTACAATTTTCAATTTCAATCAAATCATCTATCAAATTGGTGTAACTTGGCTATTTTTCTTGAAATAAACAAGTGACTTGAAACCTGATTTTTTTATTCAAATTACTTGTATCATGCGTCATCCTTATCAATTTTCTGTTCCTACCACCTTAGCAGTGTTGCCTGCACGTTAGCTTTGACGCTCACCTCTAAGTGCTCTTGCCTCACTACGCTTCTTGTCCTTCACCTTAATGATGTCTTTATGAGCGGAGGTAAAGTTTGCTCCTCCGTAGTGGCAAAGCTTCACAAATCTTCACTATTTAGCTTGATTTGGCTTGATTAGGCTTGATTTACTTCTCATATCCTAACGCAACCCTTATTCAATTTTTATTTAAATATAATGTAAAAAGTCATCATTCAATGATGCAGACATAGTTTCTTTCATTGTGGGATAGTTTATTTTTTATTTTTTGAATCTCATAGAAAATTAACAACAAATCGAGCAATAGATGTACAAAATTTTACATTTTTCGATGCCGTAAAAAAGTTTACCCAGTATGACAGATTGGCTTAATGATATCACCTACAAACTTTATATGGCTTTTATTATCCTACTATCCACTGGTTGGTAATAAAATATTTTTGGGCCAATCACCATTTTTTTAAATGAATATTTTTATAAGTCTGGGCTAACATGCATCAGAATGCAAATTACAGATTCACCTTTCAAATCTCGTTTCCATATGCTGGAATATGATTGTTATCAATCAAAAGAGACCATTTTTTCAAAGAGAGGCTGTTTGCGTACGAATAATTTGAAACCCTTCCTTTATTCAGGGCAGAGTCGGAAAAGGCACAAATTTTCCTCAAATTTTATTGTGTTAACTCGGAAACTTAACTGGCCAATGCATTTATTGAAGCTCTAAAAAAGACATTTTTTTAACACATATTGCCTCATAACTTCAAAACATAAACTAATTTTGGTATTACGTTTTCAACAAATGATGCGTATCATAATTATATAAAACTAGCTGATTTTACCCGGCCTTGCTCGGGTTCACATAAAATATAAATCAAAATGAGTCGTTTGACTACCTATTTATGTTTTAATTTGTACTTAGACATTTCTAAATAGATTTCCGCTGAAACCTCATAAAAGACTTCCTCTGCATGTTTTCATTGTGCTTTTTTAGTTTTCTTATAATTGGATGGTAGAATTGAACATATCGATGATCAATAATAGCTTAAAATTCGAAAATTGACAAATGAAATTGAATTGTACCAAAATAAAAACTCCTGATTATATTACTCAAAGTCTCGTGTGTTGGACTTGGTTTAAACTCTTTGAATAAAATGAACGTTTAATTGTCTAATTCCTATTGTAAATTAAATTCCTACACTGCAATCAAAGTGCTGAGATTGCAGCTTTAACTTACAACCCTCAGTTTTATTAATTTTTTCCCTATGGGGAGTTCCGAAAATATGAAAATGGTTGGTTCCTTAAAGCTGGAACATTAGTTTTCAGTCCAAATAGTTATTCAACTGAAGAAGTCAATTCATAATGAACATGAATTAATGTATCCATACTTTACACATTTCATAAATATTCTAGTAGATCCTTAACCACTGTTCTTTTCAATATATTTTTAAAAGGCCAGTAGTTTTTTTTATCCTAAATGAAGGCTCATTATTGCAATCAAATACCTCGCACCGGTACCACGTGCTTTGAACAGTAGGACAAAAAACACCCGCCAAAATTTCTCCTTCCAAATTTTTAATGCTGAGCAAGCTTTGATTTGCTATCCAGTACACGTTAACTCTGGATGGTTGCTTCTAATGCCCGGCCCATGGTGATGATTAAAACAAACCCGCCAAAGGAAAAAAAAATCGGTTTGCCAAAATGGGTGCCATGACTTTTAATTCGGGTGAATAAACCGAAAGTTGTATGGGAGGGTCCCTTTTCTTAGGTGGGAGGGGCTCGAAACTATTACTAAAACCTTACCATGGTACAAACACATAACTGTACCAAATTTCAGGCTGATCGGTTAAGCGGTGTGGATTTGTATAAGGTGCATACAAACATATTTAGTCCAACTCATCTTTATATATTAGATGTTGCTGAATAAATGATTTTGATAGAATATCACCCTGAAAAGATATAAAGACTGATATTTATAGCCTCACTCAAACTTCATGAAAAACGGATGTCATAAAAATTTCAGTTCAAGAGATAGATGTTTGGTGTCTTGGACATAGTTTCATGATTTGTTATGTTCTACAATATTGTGTGTAGAATAATGTAGGCCTCTATCTTAACACAGTTGAGAAATAAGTTTCAGATCTCAGAAAGCTTATGAACCACCCTGAAAAAAATTTCAGACAAAATGACCGCCTTTAGTTGTTGTAAAAGTTTGTGTGAGACATCAAATGCATCAAACTTAAGGGGAAGACACTTATAATTGTTTCCCGCTAAATTTCATTTCTCGACCAATTTAGATACTAAGAGCACCTGCAACGGTTCAGGCGTAAATATTTGTTTTAAGTATACCAGTTTAAGCACAATTTGAAATTTTAGAATCGGCTAAAACACCCATTCCCCACCGGTGTAGGAGCAAATTTAAAACGGAAACACCTTCATTGCGGACACTTAATAATTGAGAAGAAGAAAAAACCCATTTTATTAGAAAAATTGCATAAGTTTTGAGTTTCACGGTTAATTGTCTTAAAATTAATTCTACGAATATTCTTTTTGACAGAACAATGATTTCAACTATTCTACCAGGATTTCATTAATTTAAAAGCAAACATGACTACACAACGAGGAAAAAAGGTCAATTGTAACAATTCTTCAATTAATTCAATCAAATTGCTTTGAATCAATGGAATAAGGTTAAAATGAAATGAAAAAGCAATTTTTTCAAGTTATTGCTGACATTGATGAAGGAACTGAGAAATGTTTATTCCAAAGTCAAAGCAAATTTTCCTTTGATTTGTCGACACTTTTGTTTGAAAAAAACTTGTTTCACTTTGTAAATTTATGTAGGTATATGGATACAGAAAAATATGCTGCTATTCACGAAAACTCCGAGCAATCTATACGAAACTAAAAATCTCTCAATATCTCAAATAAAACAAAAATTATAGAACAAACAATAAACAATTATTTTACCTTATCGAAAAAGTATTAAAATTTTCTTTTCGTTTATTTTTTTTCAAATTTTAGAACGCTGACTGGATTCACAAATTCGTCGAGCCCTAATGAAAAGCTTTTTATTTAATTATATTAAATCGAGAATAATGTGACATCTATTATTTATACTTGATATGGTTTTATTAACATCTATTCTCAATTTATGTTACGTATAGGCTGGTTGAAGCAAAAAAAAACATTCAAATAATATCTCAAAAAGAAACTATTATCACACCCAATGTTGCCCAAACATGTGTAAAAAAAATCATTGTTGGCTAAAATTTTCTCACCGTGAACTAAAGCGGTCTGTCGTATATTTTGAAATCCTGTTCCTGCTAAACAGTGATTTACGCCACCGGTGCCAGCCGGACTGTTTTAGCGTGGTCGAAAACCGTGTTTTGCATCTGCCGTTGGGACAGCCCTAACGATGTTTTTATTGTAGTTTATGAACTCTCCTTATTTTGGAAGACGGGAAGGCTGGAGAATAGACTGAGTCGATTTGGGGTCATTTTTGAATTTCTCAAACCCTGGGGTCTAAAAAGCTTGGTTTGGTCCAACGCTCATTCATGAATTTTGCAGAATTTTTAAGTAACGTTTAAGTAACGTTTACATTGGTTCCACAGAAGAAACAACAATTATTTTGATTTTTCAGAACATAAAATTCAATTTTCTCATACAAACCTAAAAGTTCAAATTTACTCATGTAAACGTTACTTAATAACTCAATGTGTACACTATCGTCAAATTTTTTTTGAATGCAATCAACATCAACCATTAAAAAAGAAACCTTTCTGAATCATTCGATCGCTTGCATTCATTTACTGAAACAGAATTGAGAGAACAGAGCTTTTTATCGCATAAACTGATAATAATGTACCAGAAAAATGTTCAAATCATCACGAATGTTCAACATTGCATGTATCACGATCCTAGAAATGTGTTCTGTAATCTGAGGAAAATTGGGAATATTAATAGACACTGTTTTTTTAACATCGCCACTGTTGATTTTCGCACCTTATTACAATATTTTGATGTTGATACATGGGTCGTAAATTTATCCAACGAAGTTTGCTGAATTGGATAATTACGACAAATGATTAAAAATCAAGTTTTGTAACGAGAAGTATACACTAGAGTGCCCCAAATGACCCGACTTTTGAAAAAGATATGCGCTGCAGGCTAAAATTGATCCTAGGCCAAGTACAAGATCTCATGACAAATTTGGACCAGATCGGATCACGGGAAGGGGTCGCTCAACGACCCTGAAGTTTGTATGGAATTTTGTGACATTTTGTTCGGGAGGAACATCAAAAACAAGTCAATAACTTAGGTTCCCGTCAGCCAAATTATTTTGAAAAACTGTTTTCTTAAAGCCTAAACTATGACAAATATTCCATCCGAAGACTGCATTTCGATAAGAGTTAAGATAAAAAAGTTATTAGGCCTCAAAAATTAGCTAACTCTTTTATGGATGGTATTCATCACTGCTAATGAGGCGTCAATATGTTCGACCGGCCCGACTAATTAACAGTGATGAATACTATCCTTAAAAAAGTTAACCTATTTTTGAAGCTTAATAACTTAAAGAAAACCCGTTTTTGAAAGAAAACAGCCGACAGGAACAAAAGTTATTGATGAAGAATTTTTGATTTTTCATGTTTCTCCCGAAAAAATGTCTCAAAATCCCATACAAACTTCAGGGTCGTTGAGCGACCCCTTCCCGTGATCCGATCTAGCCCAAATTTGGCATGAGATCTTGTACTAGCCCATGGATCAATTTTAGCCTGCAGCGCATAACATTTCACAGGTTTTAAATTTCCCATACACATTTGGGGCAGTCTAGTATACACAGTTTTTTTCGCAATGCCGAAAAATACCCTTGTGAGAATCCAGTTTTTAAACACCTCCAGGACCTACCTACTGCATTTCGACACTGATTTTTTTCGTAAGGAAAAGCTAGCCTTTTTAAACCCGAATTTTGTATTGAAAAACAAACATTTTGTTTAAGGAAAGTCTGGAATTGGAACATTATGCCTGAAAGTTGTCTATTTTTGAACCCTTTACAAATCTTCCAGGTTTTCTTATAACATTTCTTCATTGTAGTGAAAAAGTTTTTTTTTCTTTTAATTATGTGCTCTGATTTCACTAACTATTTGTCAGTCCCTGAAGTGTCAATTTGACACTCGTGACTAAAACTAAAGGGTGATGGTCAAAATTTGGTCAAGGGAAAACGCTTGTAAATCGATGAAATCGTTTATTTAAAAAATCAAATTAAATTTCTCTTTTAATTTTAATTAGTATAAAATTTAGGAAAAATATTCAGTTAGGCTTTCGCTTTTTCAAATCCGAACTGCCGGGCCTTACGCTTAACCCCTGCCATCAGATTTTGTACAGCCACCTTGTCTAGGGTTACCATATGATGCAACGCCAAAAAGAGTACATTGAGAAATATTTTCAAAATTGTAAACATAAACGCTATTTATTCAAAACCATGATGTTCTTGGCCATTAGAATAGCGCCAATTTGCTGCAAGATTGATTTAATTGACAAATGCTCAGTTCTGGATTTTATACTGAGAAAGCACACCAAAGTTGTCAATAAAAACTGCATTTTTAACAGAGTTTTTTAAAGCGGCGTATTTTTTTACTCTTCAATAACATTATTGCTGATTCGTTCGCTTTTGATTTGTGCACTATGCTTTAAATAAGTTGTTGTTATGCATATTGCCTAATAACCAGGAGTTCATTGCATACTCAAAGGCGCTAATTTTGAACGAAAAGAAAGATTGAAGTCGTGAATGTACTCGTTATTCCTTCCATAGGAAGCCATCCTTTAAACATTTAACAAAAGAAACAAAACTGAAGTGTTGCGCGACGAATGCATAAAAATTTTGATTTTTTTGTATTTATGAGAATACAATCTTCATGTATCGGATGAAATAAGTTAATTTATATGAGAAATTTTCATTTATTTTCTTTCTCAAAAAAAGAGTACATTTAGTAAAATTTTACAAAAAGAAGAGTACGCTCATTTTTCGATCGAAAAAGAGTACATGTACTCTTGAAAGAGTACGTATGGTATCCCTAACCTTGTCCACTTTCTTCGCCGCGGAAAGCCAGTTTGCCTTGAACTGCTGCTCGTCCTTAGCAGTTTTTTTGGTCTTCTTTAGGTTCCGCTTGACAATAGCCCAGTATTTCTCAATTGGGCGGAGCTCTGGCGTGTTGGGAGGGTTCTTGTCCTTGGGAACCACCTACACGTTGATGGCGGCGTACCACTCCATGGCCTTTTTACCGTAATGGAATGATGCCAAATCTGGCCAAAACAGTACGGAACAACCATGTTTCTTCAGGAAAGGCAGCAGACGTTTATTTAAACACTCTTTCACGTAAATTTCTTGGTGAACAGTCCCGGAAGCTATGAAAATGCTGCTTTTCAAGGCACAGGTACAGATGGCTTGCCAAACCAGATATCTCTTCGCGAACTTTGACAGTTTCATGTGTTTGAAAATATCTGCTATCTTTCCCCTTCCTTTTGCCGTATAAAACTCCTGTCCCGGAAGCTGCTTGTAGTCGGCTTTGACGTAGGTTTCGTCGTCCATTACCACGCAGTCAAACTTCGTCAGCATCGTCGTGTACAGCATCCGGGATCGCGCTTTGGTCGTCGTATTTTGTTTATCGTCGCGATTTGGAGTCACTACCTTCTTGTAAGTCGAAAGTCCGGCTCGTTTTATGGCTCGATGCACGGTTGTAGAAGCTACACCCAGCCTTTTGCGGCATCTCGGAGAGAGAGGTTAGGATTTCGCTTGAAACTACCGGCAACTCTCTTTGTCGTCTCAGCGGCTTCCGGTTTCCGATTTCCCCCCGATCCAGACTTCCTGGCTGTCGACAAACGTTCCCCAAACACTTTAATTACATTTGTAACGGTTGATTTGGCAACTTTTAGCGATTTTGCCAGCTTTGCGTGCGAGTTGCTCGGAATTTTCGCGATGCGCGAGTAAAATTTTGATACACTGCTCTTCTTCCTTGGACGGCATTTTGACAATTGAAGAGTGAATTCCAAAATCAAAATAGGAGAAACATTCTACACACACACCTTCAAAATGAAGGGTGTTCAGGTTTTTTAACTGCAAAATTAAATCAAATACTTCAAGTTGGTGTTGACCAAATTTTGACCGTATCACCTTTCAAAATTAAAAGTAAACCCAGGAAATTAGATTCACTCACTTATCGATTCATTAATTTCACACCACTTTTTAACATTTTTTGTGGTCATGGTAAAAAAAAAAAATAATTGCAACGTATAGCTTTTAACTTAAGCTTTTTCCAACACCAAGTGATTTTTTTTTAGCTGATCTACAGTTTTGTTCCGCCACATTTTTTTCGGATTTTTTCTTAGGCTTTGAATAACGGAAAACTAAAGAATTGTAGCTGAATAACATATTTGAAAAAATATTACATTACGAGGTTTCCAAAACTATAAAATTTGTACAAATCTGTTAAGAAACAAGTGAGGTACAGTGGTTTTAAGCGAGGAGTGTCAAATTGACACTCAAATTCTGATTAGGATGTTTTTCCCAGGGAAAAACAAGTAAAGATGTAAAATTAAAAATTTCAAGAATTGAAGAAATTTTATTATTTGAATGCACCCGAAAAAAGTGACAAGCCGCCAAACTTCCAGTAGTGTCAAATTGACACTCAAGAGCGGATTAATATTAAAATCGATGAGAGTTTTACTTGAAAAACCTTTAAAGGCGAAAAGCGGTATTCCCAATTGTCGGCATTTTAGTTCTAAAGAAGGGACACTCATCGTATAAACTTTATTCATCAACATTTGTGTACATCTTGCGAGCTACAAACCTGTATCTGAAGATATTCAAAATGGTCTGTTTTTAGTGCTTGAGGATGTATTGCTATTTATTCTTTGGAAAAGCTTTTTTTCTCATGAAACTCTGGAAATTGTTTTTAAAATCAGATTCTTAAATTTAAAACTCTATCGATATTTTTGATGACGTTGAATAATACTTTTCAAGGTGAATTACAAGTTTAAACTGTAGGAGTTATTTGAAATGTTCGATCCACAAAAACAAACACGTTCAAACTAAAGCAAATTGAAGATGGATAAACACATAACATAAAATTCAAAAGATGGCAAAAATTTAGGAAATGATAAAATGCACAAAAAGCATTTTGGGGGCAAATTTTCTGCTGTACAAGACTATTTGTTCAACACCGGATGGTTGTATAGAAAAACAGTATTGGCCGATTTAACGTTGATCTGAACCTTACAAAAATGCCATCATAAATTAGACTTCAAAACAAAAATAGCCGTTGATGATCTGTTACCACTAAAACTGCTTTATCATGTTCATCCCAAACAAAATATTCAAAAACAACCCATAACAAATTAAGTCTCTCTAGGGGACTGATCTGGCTCAAATTTTGCATGTGACCTTGAGGCAGGTCTAGAAACCGTTCAAAACCTGCAGCGAGCGCGAATTTCGAAAACAAACAAAATCGAATATTCTAAATTATAAAAATGACTATCCGCAACATAAAAAACTATTTTACTGAAACGAACTTCTACATTACTGGAATCAGTATTCAAACGTTACGGACAAAATCTAATGACAGTAGTATTGTTTTGTTCCTGAGATAAGTTCAGACTAAAAAAAACTTATCAGCCTTTGGGACGAGACAATTCCTATCGACCGTCCAATTGAAAGTCTTTCATGATATAATATTCAAATTTATTGAGTCGTAGACTGATAAGATAAACATAACACAAGAGCACGAAAAACCAGCAGCAAAGTCAGAGGCTGGAAACACTATGCTGCAGCCTATAAAATTGATCTATCTGTCCTGTTTCAGTTTCAGTGCTGCTTGAAACGATATGGCGGTCAAACGTTGTTTTCTTTGCTGGTCCCCGGTAGTTTGGGCTGTTCTGCTATCGAATACTCTGTTATGGACCGAAATCACTGCTCGTCCCAATGTGGAATCCGAAAAGGCTGCCCGCCGACTGCTAGAGAGACTGGAGCCGGAAATTTTACGGCACAACAACGAGGCCACCGAAGCATCCTGGGCGTACCAATCGAATCTCACCCCGGAGAATCTTGAAGTTGATAATGAGCTGCAGGCTCGGAATGCCAAATACTTCAAGGTAGGTTTAAATCAGTGTTATCTAAAAGAAGAAATAATGATACATTCAGCTATAAATTATATTCACCGGATGATACGTTTTATATTGCAGGAAATTGCTCGTGAGCTGATGAAATTTGATTACAAAAGCTTCGAGGATCAGGATTTGAAGCGTAGAATAAGCAAACTCACCAGTTTGGGCTATGCAGCACTGCCGGAGGAAAAATTCTCGCAGCTGCTGAACGCGGTTTCGAGCATGTCGGCAAACTACGCCATGATTAAGGTGTGCGATTACAAGAACCGTTCCAAGTGTGATCTTTCGTTGGAACCGGAACTAACGGAAATATTCGCTACGAGTCGTGATCCGGAAGAGCTGAAGTACTACTGGACTCAGTGGTATGATGCGGCAGGAGCACCCACTCGGAAGGATTTCGACACCTATGTGGCGTTGAACCGGGAAGCTGCTCAAATTAACAGTGAATGTCTCCAATTGATAATTACTTCATCAAATTCATGTCATTCTTCCATTTTATAGACTTCAGTTCGGGAGCTGAAGCATGGTTAGACGCTTATGAGGATGATACGTTTGAGGATCAGGTCGATGCGGCAATCCTAGAGCTAATGCCACTGTATGAACAAATTCATGCCTATGTCAGATATAGGCTGCGAGAAAAATATGGCTCTGATGTAGTATCGGAGAAGGGTCCCATTCCGATGCACCTTTTGGGTAACATGTGGGCTCAAACTTGGGATTACGTTGCTGATTTCACAACACCGTTTCCGGATAGTCAGCTTTTGGATGTCACCGAAGAAATGGTGAAGCAAAACTACAATCCCATTAAAATGTTCCAAATGGGTGACGAATTTTTCGTGTCATTAAATATGACCAAATTACCGGAGTAAAACTGTGATTCCTTATAAATGTTGATTTGTAGTCTTACACAACCTTTCTATTCTAGGAGCTTCTGGGAGAAAAGTATTCTGGAGAAACCCGATGACGGTCGTGATCTTGTATGTCATGCAAGTGCATGGGAGTTCTATAACAAAGATGATGTGCGAATTAAACAGTGCACCCAGGTGAACATGAAACAATTTGCCACAGTTCATCACGAGCTCGGTCACATTCAGTATTACCTGCAATATCAACACCAACCCAGTATGTACCATGAAGGTGCCAATCCTGGATTCCATGAAGCAGTCGGAGATGTTATCTCGCTTTCGGTATCAACTCCGAAACATTTGGAACGTGTAGGACTGCTTAGCAACTTTGAGCTCGACGAAAACGCAAAGATCAATCAGTTCTACCGATCCGGGTTGACCAAACTAGTGTTTCTTCCATTTGCTTACACCATCGACAAATACCGTTGGGGAATATTCCGGGGAGATATCAAACCAGAGGAAGCCAACTGCAAGTTCTGGGAACTACGATCGAAGTTCTCTGGAATCGAGCCACCTGTGGATCGTTCAGAAAAAGACTTCGATGCACCAGCCAAGTATCACGTATCAGCTGACGTCGAGTACCTTCGTTATCTGGTGTCGTACATTGTTCAGTTCCAGTTCCATAGATCGGCTTGTGAGTTGGCTGGTGAATACGTGAAAGGTGACCCGGAGAAGACGTTAAACAATTGTGATATCTATCAAAGTGCCGAAGCCGGTAATGTTATCAAAGCAATGCTGGCGATGGGATCTTCCAAACCATGGCCAGATGCAATGGAGGTTCTGACCGGGCAGAGGAAAATGAGCGCTGATGCACTGTTTGAGTATTTTCAACCTCTCTATGATTGGATGCTGGAAGAGAACAAGCGACTAGGAGCTTTTGTTGGTTGGGAGGAATCAACAAGTAATTCAACTTCATGCATTTCTTTAACAAAATAACATCGCTTGTTTCACATTTTTATCTATTTTCAGAATGCAAAACAGCGTGAAAAGCTTCGGTTATGCTATTTAAATACGGGAAATTACCTTAAGCATAGTTCATCTTTAATCTGGACGCATCAAAACGAATCTATCTTGGAGTTATGTTGACGAAATAAAAATGATTATGTAATCAAAATGTAGGTATTTTATTGCCCTTCACAGGAAAAATATCAAAATATTTTTCCTATGTGGTTTTGATGAAATTTCAAAGTTTTCGTCGAATACCACTCATCATAGTTTGGGCACCCTGTTCGTTGACCTCAGCGGCCATTTTGATCCACTATCTCTTCATCTATGTTGCATCACGAGTCGCCCTACTTACCATTCTTCTTAATCTTCTGCTTGACAATTGTCCAATACTTTTCGATAGGGCGGAATTGAAGGCAGTTGGGTGGGTTGATGTCCTTTTCGACAAAATCCACCCGTTGTCCCGATACCACTGTAGTAGCTCTTTGCTGTAGTGGAAGCTTGTCAAATCTGGCCAAAACTTTACTGGTTCTTTGTGAGATCTGATGTACGGAAGAGTACGTTTTCTCAGGCACTCCTCCTTGTACAATTTGAAGTCCATGGTCTTGTTTGTCATAAAACCCAGGGGTTTTCGTCCGCAGCTGCAAATACCTTGCCAGATCAAACACTTTCTTGCAAACTTATCGGCAAAAACGAATTTGAGCTTGCCGGGGACCAGTGGCTTTCCAAAATTTTTGGCCTGGAAGCTGCCCAAAAACAATCTTTACGTACGTTTCGTCATCCACGAGTATGCATCCGCCTTACTTCGTTAGAACCTAGTTGTAAATATAACTACCGGGCACGTCCTTTGTCTATTACATTCTGCTTCAATTTACGATTGAACTTACTGGCCCGATAAGATTGTATTCCTTCGCGCAGACGATTCCTTCTTCAATTTACGATTATCACGCTTGGTATGAACCTGATAAAATGAAAGAGATAAATGGTATGATTTTCTTCTCTTCTAAGGTATCATTAGGCAATTCTTTTTAATTCAATATTGAATTATTTTCCCGAGTTCTGTTTTAAAAAAGTATCGTTGACCACCATTTCAAAATTGACCAAATATCTAACATGCAAAGTTTAAGAGTTGACTCAAATCATTAATTTTATTATTCATGATATTATGTGAAAATAATTTCAGGTGAGAAAATAAAAAGAGAGTTGTGTATGGTCGAATAATTTCATAAACCTAGCTTGCAAACGTTTTGGCAAAATTCCTCATGTAAGATTTATGTTCGTCTCTATCAACTTGAATAAAATTGACAGAATATTTTTCTTAACTCTTCATTTGGCATGAGAAAACTTTACAGATAGGATAAATGTATTTTTAGTTATGAACACCAAATTCAAGGTGGCCCAAGGTACCTCACAACTATGATTTGCAAATTAGTAACGTTTTAGTAATTTATTGAATTTTTTGGAAAATTCCTGTTCCATGTGAAAGAACATGACAAAATTAGGACCATAAGCATGAGCCATGAGCATATTTTTGTTATGAACTTTAGATTTCCCATCATTAAAATTTGCAGATGTGTGTTTAATTATGTAGGTAAGTATTTTTTTAAAGTTAGTTGAAAAGAGAGCAATATGATGCGTACATAAGTCAACAACATATAGAAATATATGATTACGCAGTTGGATTGAGATTTTTATCTCAATAGACAGCTGAGATATAGCCACTATTATAGTAGTCCACGTTTCTCCACGGCCCACGTTACCCCACTGTCCCCTACTGAAAACATATGGAGGGAAGATAAGGACATAGCAAGCATCCTAAGCGAAAAGAGCACCCCTCTTTTCAACGGAAAATGTTTCCAGAAATAGTGTCTCATGCGAAACACACTTTTAGTTCTATAAAGTATCAAAATAGTCTAATGCAAGAAGGACACTCTTTTCCAGTTTTGCTATTTTTATGGGTAATGTCGGCACCAAAGCAAGGTTGCCGAAAAAAAATTCTTTGATTTTACCCAAAAATTCTGTGACGGTTATCTGGGAAAGTATGAAATGAATAAAATTATTTTCAGAAAAAATATAATTTTGGAAATACAGACCTCGTTCGATTTTGGAAACATTCGATTTTGGCAACTTCCAAATAAAGACGTTTTTTGTCACTTTTTGTATTTTTATTTTCATTTCAAATTAATCAAAATTTATGTAAAACGTAATACAAGCATAAAATTTTTCAATTCGGCTTAATTATTGTAGATTTATAAGTAAAAACATGATTTTTTTTCATGAATTACTCTTTAAAGCTTAAATAATTGAGTCAAATTAAAAAAAAATTACATTCACAACAAATTTGACTTTTTTGAAATAAAAATTAAAAATAAAAAGTGACAAAAAAACCATTTGATGTTGGCAACATAAAATTGCCGAAAACGAACGAAGTCTGTACGTACAAAATTTAAAAAATCTGTCAAATTTGTGTATATTTCTTAAATTCTGTGTTCTGTGACACAGATTCTGTGATGAAAATTTGTTCAAGATTCTGTAAAATTTTAGATTTTTCTGTGAATTCGGCAACCTTGCACCAGAGGGACGCGCCTCGACGCGATCACAAAAAGTAACTAACACCATCGAAGCTGGCGATTTTATTTTGGTCAAATTTTGTTCAGCCATATTGATGACAAAAACTTAGTTTACAAACAATGGATCTCTTTAAGCACCTCCTGCGTAGTTTTCGGCTAGAGAGATACAAATCTGCCATCTGTCGTATTTATTAAAAACTTTTTTATTATTATCAGATGACGGTAATGAAACGAATCAGGTTAGGGTGACATGAAATCATTTAGATTTTAGATGAATTCAACTGTAAATTGAATGCTAGTAAATTGATCAAATGGCTGGCCATAACTATTTCATTCCTCAACTGTTGAATAAAAAACCTTTGAATGACTTCAATAGAATGAAAAAGATTATTTTAAAAAATATTAAAAACTTCTCAGATGTTTCAACAAACATTCAGCTATAGCTAGCTTAAGCTAGATTAATATATTAAAATGTTTTATTTTAAGCAAGTGTACATTACCATTGTATATACCTTTACCTTCAAAACAATCAAAATGATTTTCAATTTAGCTATTTTTTGTCTTATGTTTATCAATCAATTTTATATATTTTTTAATCGATTTCAAAATTTTCTAACATCGACGGTTTTTAGAACGTATAGAATTCTAGATTTCCCGGTTTTATCCGGGCGTGCCCAAATATTCAAGGAAAATATCAAGACGAGTCCGTATCAGTCCGGATTCCTGGATTTTATTACAATAGTCCGGTTTTTGTCCAGATGTATTCACATAATTTGTTGTATTTTCTAAAAAAAAAAACAAATTGAGTAATGATTTGATTTAATTTCTGATCCGAAAACGGATATTTCATAATTATTTTCATCAAAATTAAAAAGAATTTGTTTGAAGCATTGAACACATTTGATGCGCTTCGACGAAAAAACAAAGGTATAATTTTCTCCTATCTTTTCCTGATTTTGTTCGAATAATGGATAAATTTGGTTCTGATTTGTCCGTATAATACCCGGCATTTGAAAACTTCAAATCGAATGCACGGGTTTTCACCCGTTTTTGAAAAAAAAGACCCCGCCCCGAAAACGTGCTGAAAAGTTCTGGAAAGCATAATATGAAATTTCATTGTATTTTGCACCACTCGCACTCGATTCATTTAGACATGCACGCACATAGAATTGCTCGATCAGATCATTATTTTTACTTTGTTGAAAAAAAAAATCATTTCAATATGAATTAAAAACTCATAAAATCTGCCAGCCTAACTTTTCATGTTTACTTCATGCCTATCCTTGACGCCTGTTCTTGTTTATTATGAAAATAAAACAATTCTTGCGGTAACTATGGCAACTATGGTAACGCACTATGAGAGATAGTCATACAAGTAAGCTGACAAACTTATATTAATTGGAACGAAAATCCCTGAAAAAAATAATAATTGAAGTTTTAGTTTTACCAACGCTTTTGTTTGTACTTCGAAATTATCGACGATGTCCGGTGAGTTTCAATAATAATCAAACAAAATTTACTTGTTGTCTATCCATTTCGAGCTACTCGAGGAGTAGCTTCTGTTTGATTAATATTAAAACTCATCGAAAAATTTCGATAATTTCGAAATACAAAAATGTATTGAAATGTTTTCAACAATTTGACTGTCATTTCTTTTGGTTACGATCGTAAGATCAAAAGGTTATATCACGATCAAATTTTGGAAAATAAATAATAAAATTAAAATAATTTAAAAAAAATGGGAAAAATTATACATGTATTTGAGCGCAACTCAGACTCCTACCCTTTCAGTGGCTGCCCTTTTATATTTTAAACACTTCTAGCCAGCTCTAATTTGTAAAAAAAAAACACGTTTGAAAAGTTAGGACAATATAGGTAGCCCGTTAGGATACCTAGTTTCAAAGTCAAAGATGGGTGACCTGGAAATCTGGAAAACTGATCTGATCGTTTTATAATTGTTTTTCATAGAGAATAGGTCCAAAATACTGACACTGGTGAAATTCTGAAAAAGCTTCAAATCTTGAGATCGGAACTGAACTTTTCAGATCATGTTAAATATCCTAGTAAAACATGAAAAATTAGCCGGACCTAAATGATCTCGTCCGAAAACTTTAATTATTTAATTTTTTCAGATTTCCTTCATTTACGCATACTTTATATTCTTGTTAGTGATTCTGAAGCCTCTCAATACTGTATTTTACTATTGAGCTTGAGCTTGAGCTTGCTATCAACTACGGTCCACCTACGGCCCCTCCTGGCCAATGGCATAATGGTTGCACTCCGTGATTGGTTCGAGATAATCAACATTGCACAATGAACCAAATGAAAGGTGCTGGGAGCAAGCAACGCAATCTCACTGTACAATTTTGAGGATCTCCTACTTTTAAATGAACCAATAACGACGCCGGCCAAGTCCATGTAGTCGATAGGAGGAAAGGAAGTGCAGCACATGTGGAGATATGTTTAGCGGAGGCCGGCTGTACGCCATCCCTCCACAAATATCCACGCCGAATATTTGGGGGAAAAGGTAATATGGTATGGATAATCACCTTGGTAGGCGATAAAACCACTTGAAACCTAAGCTCCTAATATCCTAACCCGCCTCAGTTTCCTATTGAAACTCCTGATTAAGCCTAGAGGCCATAAGAAATGAAAAATGATAAATAGGTTGTAAGATTGTAAAGTTTCTGATGATTGATTATTTTAATAATTAATTTAACTGTCCCTAGCTAAACTCGGCCTCATATAATTGGATATCAGAATTTTGTGATGTGATTAAATTGATCTCTGAGGAATTAATTTAAAATTATGAATGCGCTGTACAGTACGTAAAAAATCTATCAACAAACTATTAATCTATGCAAAACTTTAAAAACCACAATTGAGTTGTTTTAAAAATCCTATAAAAATTTGAAAAAGTGGTAATTTATTCGAATTTGTTGGTACAAACGAGGTTGACACTGTTTATTAAAAAAAATAATCCTTGTGATGAAAATTATCCGAGAAGTAAGGAAATTACAATTTGGATTGATTATGTATCGACTTTATTCTGCAATCGCATTAAACTTGTATTTATTCTCCTGGTGGACATCATGTTTATGTTTGTGAATGAAATATTTACCTAACGCGAAATCCTAAAAAAAACTTCTTTTAATAATACTTTGCATTTTGTACTATAACAATATCTGAGACTTCTTGAGTTTAATCTAATAATTTTTTTACGATTTGATTGTATTGTTAGTTTTTCACTGGGTATTTTGAAAATTTTATAATAAATTATGTGCAAAGAAAATTCATGAAAAATAACAAATTATCCGAGTCAGGAAAATAAATGTAGTGAACCTTTGAAACATCAACAATATATTTTGAAAATTATTCATGTGGTATTATTTTAAAAGATTTAGATTCCATTTTGCTAGTTTGGATGGAAAGAAAAGTGTTGGCAAAGGGATATAGAATAATTGGAATTTCCTCACCGAGTTTAAGTAGGCTGCGTCTCACTCTGCGATCGAATTCGTTTAGTCTTGTTTTTGGATGCTATTTCAGTGGTCTTCATATTCCCATTCGAAGGAATTCGATATTTTAAAAAAATTCACCATTCACATAAAACAGATTTGAATAAAGATAGAATTCTTCCACGAAATTGACAAATATGTTGACGAAGATTGAATCGAAAAAATACCACCATAAACGTTGATGAACTCGTTCGAACAAGTAAGCAAGCTAGAAAAAAACACTCTTCCCTTCTCCCTTTTTCCCTTCCCATCAAATATCCAAATACGGCACTTTTCACTTTCGACGATTTTTAAAATTCAGTTCCTTTGTAACTGAACCGTCTATATAGTTCTAGAAACATTTTAAATCCACGTGGAAGGAAAAATTATGCGCAATCATCGCACCAATTCACTCGCCAAAACCAAAAGGAAAGAAGAACTTGTCGAACTTTCATGAATTCTCGCCTATATTCAGCCGAATGAATATACTAAAATACACTTTTTCACAACAGTTCTTCGACACCATCCAATGCCACTCCATCGAGAAACACTCAATCACACGATCAAACTATTTATTTTTCAAAAACAAACATCGGAAAAATTGCTATAAACAGGAATTTTCACTGACCGCAAAGAAAACGCGTGTGCTGCAAATCGGGCAAATGTCGTCCCAGTCCCAATTTTACTAAAACCAACTCGCGGTCCTCCGGTAATCATTTCCATGATGTATCTCGGATCCCTGTCAACCAGAAGAGCACTTTTCGATCATTTCAATTAAATTAATCACATTTGTTAAAAACTTTATCAAAACCACAGTCGGAACTTTTCACACGGATACCACACATTTTTATCGTAGTTTAAGAATGAAAGCTTCCAATATCCAAACGAAACCACATTTTCTTCGCGTCGCCATTTTACGTTTTTTTCTTCCAACTTCCAACCCATCATCAATTTTTGTCACACAGAAAACCTCTGAATCTCAGAAATTCAGCTGAAATTTCACGATATAAGCCAACCACCACGCGAATAGACAACCAGTTTCCGGGATTGAATTCACCATACTTCATCGGAACCCCATGAAACCACGACACCGAAACGGGAAAACTATTCGGACTTCTCTGCGACTTTTCCTCAAAAACCATACAATCTGCTTTCAATCGCTTCATTTAACAAAATCGCAAAAGAAACAACTAAATATCTAAAATCCCATTGAAAAGGTTGGGAGCAACCGGTTGGCAAAAAAACCTCAGGACCGCAAAAAAAATACGAGAGAAAAAACGCGACGACAGAGAAATGCGACCGTTCGCAAGCACAGCTTGCTGCGCTCAATACTGTATTTTACTATTGCTATGAAAATATGGCACTATGAAGTTCATACAATTACACTCTAACGATAAACATATTGGAACAAAAAATTTTATTATATTTGATTCATGTTGGAAAGATTTTAAAGTGAAAAAAAAGATCTTCAAATCACATTTTGTTTAGTTTTCCAAACAAAGATCAAAAGCTCGGAAAATAATATTTTTCAAATTTGTTGAAATAACAGCATTGTTGTTTTGTTAAATTTGGCACATTTTTATAAAAAAAAAATGATATTTGTAAGACATTCCTGTTTCGAGATATGACGAAGGAATCAAGTATACCCATGGATTAAGTATCCTCATTCTCCCCTTTACATTCTGTAAATTGTCCCAAAAAACTAACCTGTGCAAAATTTCAGCTCAATCGTACTTGATTTAGGGGTGCTTCAAAGCGCTCAAAATTTCAATTTTCTGTTCTTTGAAAATCATCAAGGAGGGGACCAAAGAAAATAGGAAAAATGAAATTTGACAAATGACTTAAAATGCATTAAAGTCGAAATCTGGTGTAATGTCGAAAAGATTTATTTTGGTCAGACATTGACTCCAAAAATCACGTAAAGGAGACGTAAAGGGGGGAAATCGAAAAATTTAAAATTTTGATTTTAAAGCCAAATAACTTAAAAATGCATGAAACTTCTAGATTTTGTGTTATTTCTAAAAAAAAAAATTTGCCATAAATCGACTTTCTGAGACTTAGTCGGATTTCCTAAAAACGCCTAGGCTTCAGAAAAACGGCCAAGTCCCAAAAAGTTGATGTTCGGCTAAAATTTTTTTCGAAATGACAGCAGATCTGAACGTTTCATGCATTTTAAAGTATTTGGCAGCAAAAGTAGAATAGAATTTCGATTTTCCCGATTTCCTTAGGTCCTATCTCACATGATTTTGAAGTCAATTTTTGACAAAAATTTTGCTGTCGAGAAAACACGAGATTTCCTTTTTAAGTCATTTGGCATCATGATAAAAATTCCGATTTTTTCGATTTTCTTTTAGGTGATTTTTGAGGAACAAAAAAACCAAAACTTTGAGCGCTTTGAGGCACCCCTAAATTAAGTCCGATTGAGCTGAACTTTTGCACAGGTCTGTCTTTTGGGTTAATCTACAAAATGTTTATGGTCGGTTTGCGCAATAACTCCAGTTTTCGAAGCGTGCTGTGACAAGATAGGTCGGTTATGGTTAAAAATTTTCAAGTCCATGTTAGCTTTTTTTGCGGATTATTCACAAAATCTTGAGGAATTAGTTATAAAGGCATTAAATTTCCGATCGTAAGCCCATGCGGCGTTAGTAGCTGAATCTAATTGAATATCCATTTCCAGTTAGGGTAGGTATTTTTTCATACATTGTTTTTCGTGTAGGAAGGAAGATATTGAATTTCTTCTAGGTTAATACATTTTTTGCTCATTGTGAATTGGTGAAAAGTACGGTTTTAAACCCACTTTATTACAGTTTTTTTTGTTGATTTGATTCTTAAAAAATCCAAAAAAATATATCCTTGTGCGCAATATATAGCTTCAAACTTCAGAATTCTTAGGGATTTTTTATTGAACATTTGGTTGGTGATCTATTGCCTGTTTTTCCGACGAATATTTTTTGATTATATTTTCTTAGACTTTGAATAGCGCAAAAATGTTGTAGCTAAATATTGTTTGAAAATCTTCAATTACATTATGAGGTTTTTTAGCAAGTAATTTGCTACAAATTGGTTGAGAAATATGGTGGTTTACGTCGGATGTGTCAAGTTGACACTTCAATAATTCTAACGGGTGAAAAAATCTGAAACGTATTAGAGTTAAACATCTGATTTACAGTCTTATGGATTTTGTCATCATTTCGTACCTATAATATTCGTTGAATTATCAAAACCTCACATGAACTCAAGTACAATTTGCTTTTGTATGAAATAAAAACGATTTTCTATCGGAAAATCGTTCTTTGGGTGGTACACAGACGACAAGAACTTTGATTTCCCACCCAGCGACTCCGCGTGGTGTTTTAGGTATTTTCATTCAAATTGCACCTCCCAAAGTGTAGGTGTAGCCAGGCACGCAGCCCGTGTGGCAATGCAAGTCTTCGGTCTGGCCTGGCTCTTATCTCATATGCCCCATGTGAGCTCCAAGATTCAAGTGACAGTGTGTATTAGTTATTTCATTGTTGGGGTTGCGGCCAATTCTCCGACGACGACGTTTAGTCGGCCCTTGTCAACGGACAAATGATTTTTTTCCTTCCTTCTAACATTTCAAGACAATCAATTCGACTCAACCCGTCTATGAATTACACTACTGGTGGTAAGTAACTTATGTATGTACGCAGCCTGGGGGGAAATGTGCAGCCTGGGTTAAGTAGATACTTTTTTCCCGCGCAACTAATCAGCAGCAGGAATGAATGGTTATTTTTATGTGGAAAATTTATGTGCCTATAAGTATGTGCCCGCATCTTTCCATATTGTTTGCTGGTTCACAGGTTAACGACAATTGGTAGGGCTCAGGTGCCAGCCCAGAAATGGCGAGTGGCCGGAACCGATTCCCAGTTTCGTTCGGAAGCTCGTCGCGGTCGGTTTCGTGGATTTTCTTAAACATTCGAAAATTTTAGAAGATATTCCAAGAACTTTACAGTAAAAAAAAAACTTTACGTTTATCTAGAAACAGAGTTTAGCATCTTGTAGCATCTTGTAGAAATAGCAACAACTTGTACCAGTAGCGAAAAACAGAATTGTAACGTGACTCAGTTCTGGCTCAACGACTCAACGACTAATAATAACTCGATATTGTTCGACCTAGCGGAAGTTTGCTCGACCCACATAAGATTAGCATAATTTTGGGAAAGTTGAAGTGCGTTTTGTCATCAGAAGTGTAAAGATAACCCAAATTAAAGTGGAAATAGGTCAAAATGCAAAGTGTTTTGGTGAGAATTTGGTTGTGTTTGTTGGGGACCTTATCGATCATATCGGGGGAAGCGGAGCCGCAGCTCAATTTGCCCCAACTAGGGGGACCAATTAGTTCCACTGTTAGACCTCAGGTGATACCGAATAGTTACTCGGAACCAGAAGTGGATCGCGAGCCGGACGCACGCAAGGAAGGAAACAATCCGGATAGGAGTCGAAGTGAACGGTTCGGTCCTCCGTACGAGGAGTTGACCAACGAAAACGAAGAAGATGATATGGAAAACTATCCGCAAGGAAGAAACAATGACGATCGACAGCAGCGGCAAAATAGGGTACCCATTTTGGTTGACTATCTCATCCTGGACAGAAAACAATATCATAAATTCTGACTTTAGAGTTCAACGTGATCTGTCTCCACCAAGCTTTATAGATTTTAACTTCGGAATTCCGACAATGTTTTCGGATTATGCTATCACATAAAATATTCTCTCTTCATGGTGCTTAAATTGAAACTAGTTTTACTAAAAATGGCAAGAGGTCCTCAATAACATTAAAACTACTGTTATTTTGATAAATTTGCACAAACTTTTAGATCACCAAAAGGAATAGATGGCTAGTTTGCAGACCGGTTTAATTATCTTTATCTTCACATTGAAATTGGGGGGAAATGGGGACGAATATCTTAACAAAATATGTTGTTTTTACTACTTATTCCTAAATTCTTAATTTTGAATCAGCAAAACTTTTGATAAAATAGCAAAATCTGCTTGGTACTCCTTGAAGTTAATTGTGCAATGTTTTCAATACCATAATAAATTTGGAAACAACTCTTCTTTTCGCTAGTTATGTATAACATACATATTAATACATACTACAGTAAAGCTTTCAAAAAATTTGACTTTATCAAGTCAGTAAATCATGTTTTTATATTATGGTGTATATCCGCTAAAATTCGGTGTATCAAAAAAGATAAACTGAAGTTTAAATATCAAATGAGAGTTTTTTCTTAGTACCCAAAAGGTATACCAAAATCTCATTTAAAATGCTTTTTAAGAAAAAAGAATAAATAATATAGGTATTAAGGCTTATAACTTTTCCTTAATGTAGTTTCGTGCGTGTTATATAACCAACTTATAAAACAGCAATGAAACTTTTCTTAAAGTTTGAAATTCATGACTATGTCCAACCAGTAAAACTATTGCAAATTTAAATATACCATACATTCCGATTAGCTTTGAAATATCACATATCACATCACATTAAAGTCCGTACTTTTCCCGAATTTTTTTCACTTAATCTGAAAATCAAGCAAAAATCTTTAATGAAATACCTACCTTATTATTATTTTAAATTTTCAGGCGAGTAAAAAAAACTTGAACGATTTTTTTAAAGCCTCTACTGATGGACTACGATTAATTTTTGTATTTTGAGGTAATTTTTGATGTTTAAAAAATAGAGACTTTTTACAAGAGTAAGCCAGTTTAGGACAAATGACTAGAAATCGTATCAAATGGTTTTCATTGTTCATCAGTTCTGTAGAGTTTCAAGATTAATTTTATATCATTTGAGTTTGTTCCGAACTGCCTTAGCAATTGATAAACTAGCTCTTGTCAATATAATGAAGGTGTTTTGTATATTTTATGAACAAGAAAGCTCCTTAAAACCGTCAAAATAGAGACTGATCAATGCTACCCCAAAGCATCAAATTCTAAACAAAGACGGAATCGAATTTAAAGTAGTATAATAAATTCCTGCAACCACGTTTAAGGTTCATAGTTGTACAGTACTGCTTATTAAAATATGAAACATGCCACATTCCCCTTTATATAAAAAATAATCGAAAAATATAGAAATAAGTGATCAATCTTACGGTACGGAGTTAAGCTTAAAATGTTAAAAAAAAACGTCGAGGATAAATATATGCTCGCATGCGATGGAGGGTTAAAAAGAATTCAAAATTTTCAAAAAAAAATTAATTATGTTCCAAGTGATTTTTTCGTGATTTCTTGTATAATTCCTTGGTTTTACATAAACTGGGTTAAATTTTTTTAAATAAAATGCCCGGATTTTCTCTGGTTTTCAGATAAAATTGTCCGGTTTTTTTTCTAGCAGTAAAACCTACGTGATTGATAAATTCGGGCAAGCTTACTTATGTAGAAATTCAAGATCCTTAAAAAATTCTTAATTTATTGTTCTTGTGCTAGGTTATTGTTGAAGTCTTCTGTACAGATTGTCATCAGATCGATTCTAGGGCAAAGCATATGCAGTAAGACAAATTTTAAGATGTATCGGAGTACTATCGAAGCCACGTGAAAATTCAACGTAAAGGAAATTTATACAATAACACAGAACAATTTTTTTTACTGTACACCGAAAGTAGAGGTTTCGAAATTTCAATGCGGATTGCAACTAACTCTAAAGTGAAAATGTGCTGAAACGCTACATTGCGCCAAAAATAACATGATTGCCTTTTTAACTACTGGTATGAAGACTCGAGCTCTCGAAGAAAATGATGCATTACCATAAGATTATTAGGATAATGCTAGAAAATTTCTACTTTGAGTGCTTAAAGTTTTGGTTGAATATTTGAAGACATTCATCACTAACTACACCCAAAGAAAAGGTTGCGAATTTCGTTACGCAAGGTGCAATATTTCAGACATGAACCAAAAAATGAAAATTTTGGACGATTCATGAGAACAATATGTTTTCCATCCACAAATCAGTCAAAAAATGTCTGACAAAAGCAATAAAGAAAAAAAAAATAGAATAAATGATCAATTTGTGTTTTGAAATCAGAATCTCACGATATTGTTTTGAGTTTTTGAAAGAATTAGATTTACTGGCTGTAGAAAATAAGATATGATTTTCCTATGGAAACATTCGTCCAAAATTCTATAGAAATCGCATTTTTTTATTCATGCTTGAAATATTGTACCTCGCGTAACTTTTGATCCCATCGATAGAACTTTTCAAAAATTCAGACATGCTTACTTAATATTTCAACAATCACTCTGCAAAATTTCAATGAAATGCGTAACGTAGTTTGAGAGATATTGCAATTTCAATTTCAATGGATAGTTGATCTATGTTACGCAAAAAACTTGATCAAAAAATATTATCAGAGTAAAAATTTATGGAAGTTCAAAGTCGAAGTGACAGTGCGCGTTAGGGTATGTATGTATGTATGTATGTATTTCTACCACCCAGGTAGCAAGGCACAGTCGGTAGCAGCGAGCAACTCTTGCTTTGTAATTTGTTCCAGACTCATCCGATTCATAAGTTCAAATGCCTTTGAATGGACTGTTCCAAAGGAGAAGAGATATAAGCAGAAGCGCTTATAGCTCTAGATGGGGAAAGGATTGAGTTGTCTCCATCGAAAGAACATAATAAACCTATCTAACATTTGAGTCGACCATTACAATGCAGAGCGCTCAGCTGGGTGGGGAGACGAGCCCGTCCTCAATTCACGATTCAGTGCTGGTGAGGTAGCCCAATGCTCTCCTCAAAAATCGCTTCAATCGGATGCCCGGATGGAACCCCCCCGAACCCCGAAATTTGATTTATGTTATATTTTATTTTATACAGTTAGATAGACAAGTTACCTTTAAAACCACCTGGAAATAAAATTTATATTAAGTTCATTAGTAAAATATTAAAAATCGTTTCTCAACCCCTTTCTTCAACCTTGGTTGGTAATTGCAGCACACATTAACACACACACTCATTTTAGGTTCAAGTTCATTCATTTTACATGTACATCTACATTGTCTTGTTTTTCCAATGCTTAAGTGATTGATTTTCTTCATCGGAGGAAGTTCCATCTGAGATTTCACTATGGGAGTTTTTATATATTTCTTCAGCTTTTCTTTTTAATTTCTCTTTGTCTTTTATTACTTCATCCAAATGCTCATCTACCTCATAGCCTATCTTCGAAAAGTCTGCTAACAGTGAATTCTTCCATGTAAAACTTGGTCTACCTCTCTGTTTCCTACGAGTATCCAAATTAAAAGCAATACTTAACGGGTGGTCATTTTCCCGTCTCCTGATGTGTCCATAATAACATATCCTTCCTACACTTACTCTTCTATTTATAGTCTTACCATCTAAAAGCTTCCTGGCATTAAATTTAGTGCCATCCGGTTTTTTGCAGTTCCTAAATATATTTAAAAGAATAAACTTTTCATAATCTGCCATAGAAACTCTGCTTTTTTTAGTTAAAACTGCTACTTTGGTACCGTACAAAAGTGCTGGTGCTATTACAGTTTTGTATATCAATTTGCCTATCTCCCATGATGGTTTAAATGTCTTGCAAAAGTTGATGATAAATTTTGATATTTGCAATGCGCTTCGGCACCTATCTCTATTAGTCATCTTCCTATTAAGTGTAGAAGTTATGCAAACTCCTAAGTATTTAATTTTATCGCAAACCTTGAACTCCTTGCCATTCAAGGACATGCTTTGATGATATTGTGTTTTTGCATTAGGATGTCTTATAAGAACTTGACTTTTGTTGTTGTTTATAACAAGCCCTACTTTAGCTAACTCTTCTTCCACTGTACACAAAATCTCTTCTAATTCTGATTGATTAGATGAAATTATGAGTAAATCATCAGCAAAAGCCAATAGAAGGGGGAGTTGCAGGTTACCTAATCCAATCAATTTAAGATTTTTTACCTGTTGTTGTACTCTCAGAAGGACATCTTGCATAATGTAATTGAATAATAGAGGCGATAGTGGACATCCTTGCTTGATACCCATACCTCTTTTAACGCTGCTGGATAATTGATTTTCCCATAAAATTTGCGTCATTTCGCTTTTAACACAAGCAAGGACTCTGTCAATGAAGCGTGATGGTACTTTTAAATTCGCTAAAACCTGTTCTAAACATTTTAATTTCACTGTATCAAAAGCTTTTTTGATATCTAATGCTAGCACGAACAAATTTTTCCCTCCATTCCAATGCTCTTCCATCACTCTTCTCGCAATGAAGATATGATCACTAGTAGATCTATTATTAGTAAATGCAGCTTGGTGCAATCCTACCTCTCCTGCATATATTCGAAGCTTGCTATCTAACCACCTAGCATAAATTTTGTATACAACGTTGCATAAAGATATTCTCCTGAAATCATCCGCATCTTTTGCACCAGATTTTTTTGGAATAGGAATCTGGACAGTTTGATTCCATTCCTGCGGAAGTTCGTTCTGTATGTAAGCTTCTTGGACGATTTCTATTAGAATTCGAACAGTGTCATCGTTCGCAAATTTAAGAAACTCCATGTAAACTTTATCAGATCCTGGCGATTTCCCATTTGCTGAATTTCTTATTATTGTCTTTAACTCTTCAGGCGTTGGAGGACTTGGTAAAGGTATGAAATCATGTTCTTTACAAAATTCAATTTCTGGGCCCTCAAAAGATTTTAAAATATCTTCCCATGTTCTCAAACTAATCAGAGCGCTTTTTTTCTTCCTAGACTTGACATACCCTTTAAGATAACTATAAGTTTTTCGAATCCTTACTCCTGCATCAAAATCGTTAAGGTTGTTGAAAAAGTTCATGATTTCTTTTTCCATGTGTTTTTTATTTGCTACACATAGTTCTTGCCTTCTGTTTGCTAGCCTGTGTTTATAGATTTCCATGTCAGGGTGTTTTTTGGTCCACTCCATAGCTTTCCTCAAACGGTTAAGTGCTTTTTTCCTCGTCGGTGTGCTTGGAGCTGTTGAATTTGTAAGAGTACTGTATGCAGCTTTTTTTAGTGCCTTAGCTAATGTATAGTATTTGTCGTTAATGTCTCGCGTTTTAAAGTCAGTTTCAGTTAAAATATCTTGTAGCTTATTTTGGTACTTTTCTTGAACTTTGGGTATTTTAAGTGACAGTGCGCGTTAGGGTGTCCCAAAATTGCATAACTTCTGGGAATCTGGGGGCTCACCCTCAAAATGGTAGATTAGGATGTGCAGAACAAACTTTTGTATGGGGCCGACTGAAAAAAAAATTTGTTAGAGGTTCCGCAAGCGCGATCTTTGAAAAAAGTCCACTTTCAAAAGATTTGATTTTAAATAAATTCTGGGTCCAAAAATTTTCACAAAATTTAAATATTTTATATTTTTTTAATTTTGTTTGAGTTAAATACTATACGTAAAAAATGAAAAATGAACCAAATTTGAATCAAAATGTAAAACAAGCAAGCTATTTCCAAGAAAAAAATTTTTTTGGTCCAAAAATTTTGAATTCAACTGACCAAAATGTGTACCAAGCGAAAAATATTTTTTATACCAATGCCATCAAAAGGTGCGGATTTTTGTGCACTTAAACTTTGCTGAACAAAAAATGTTGTTTGTATCATCGTGTGAAGAGTTATTCACGGTTAAATGCTTAATAAAAATCACAATTTAGGATATTTTCTATTAAATTTATTAAATTATCATAATAAATACCTACTTTAAAATCAAAATACTAGCAAAAAAACCCGATTTAATACACTTAACAGTGGATTGGAGCCTTTCTTACAGAGTTTAAATTATATTTGGAAATATATAAAATAATATAGAATATACATGATAGATTCCTTCCCTCTGAATCATATAAGTATGATTTCAGATATTCAAACACGAAAAATTCCAATCTCAATATAAAAAAATGATGCCTGATACGTTTTTTTGGGGAAAAGCGAACTGGTATGTAAGGAGCTCATTTTATGTATGGAAAGAATGGTATTTAAACAGTAGAATTTCCAAGATTTATAACACGCTGAAATGGTGCCGTGGTAGCAACCAGAACTTTCACGTTGCTGGTCACGGTTCGAATCTTACTGTGTTTTTATGCTTTTTTTTACTGAATAAGTAAAACCAACTACAATATTGATGGATAGCCGTGACGCGTGCCCTAGCATGATACCTTTTTTAGAGCTCAACCATGCATAGAGGAAAAATTCCCACAAAAGGAGGGGAAAGTAATATGACTATTAAATGATTAATCTCATTCTGTAAACTAAATCTGAAATCTTATTCTGATTCTAAAGTTTGAATTTTGAGTTACAACACTTAGTCTAATATTTGAATATAAGTTCCAATTTCAAATTCCAGGTTGATCTTTAATCCAAATTCTTAATCAGAATTCTAAATCTGAATTCTCAATCTGAATTCTGAATCTGAACTCTGAATTTGAATTCTAAATCTGTATTCTGAATCTGAATTCTGAATCTGAATTCTGAATCTGAGTTCTGAATCTGAATTCTGAATCTGAATTCTGAATCTGAATTCTGAATTCTGAATCTGAATTCTGAATCTTAATTCTGAATCTGAATTCTGAATCTGAATTCTGAATCTGAATTCTGAATCTGAATTCTGAATCTGAATTCTGAATCTGAATTCTGAATCTAAATTCTGAATCTGAATTCTGAATCTGAATTCTGAATCTGAATTCTGAATCTGAATTCTGAATCTGAATTCTGAATCTGAATTCTGAATCTGAATTCTGAATCTGAATTCTGAATCTGAATTCTGAATCTGAATTCTGAATCGGAATTCTGAATTCTGAATCTGAATTCTGAATCTGAATTCTTAATCTTGTAAATCTCATTTTGATTGTTTTGCATCACACGGTTTTCAACATTGAAATTTCTTTCATCCAAATTTTTTTTTATGATTTCGGATTTTACAACTTTTAATAGTATGGTTTTACCCCTAAAAGTATGCAGCAAACTTAATTTCAGAAAAATTGTGAAAAAAAGTTTTCACAAAACAAAATCGTGTTTTCATGCGTAATGATCTTTAAGTCATCGCAAATTTATCAAAAACTGTGCAAATTGGTATTCTTGGAGAAACAATTCCAGAATTGAAAATTGATAAAGTGAGGAGAAATTTTACGGATGATGAAAAGAGCGAAAGAACATTTTTGCAAGGAAAATTTATTAACGTACACCATACTTTACCTCGCAACATCCAGCTTCATCAATTTTTAATTCTGATATTCTTTCTCCATGAATCTAAATTTTTCACCGATATGCCGAAAATAAATTTACAAAAATTCTGAATCTGAATTCTGAATCTGAATTCTGAATCTGAATTCTGAATCTGAATTCTGAATCTGAATTCTGAATCTGAATTCTGAATCTGAATTCTGAATCTGAATTCTGAATCTGAATTCTGAATCTGAATTCTGAATCTGAATTCTGAATCTGAATTCTGAATCTGAATTCTGAATCTGAATTCTGAATCTGAATTCTGAATCTGAATTCTGAATCTGAATTCTGAATCTGAATTCTGAATCTGAATTCTGAATCTGAATTCTGAATCTGAATTCTGAATCTGAATTCTGAATCTGAATTCTGAATCTGAATTCTTAATCTGAATTCTGAATCTGAATTCTGAATCTAAATTCTGAATCTGAATATGAGTTCTGAATCTGAATTTTGAATTCTGAATTTTGAATCCTGAATTCTGATTCCTAAACCTGTATCCTGAATTTGAAAACTGAATCTGAATTCTGCATCTGAAATTGAATCTAAATTATGTATGAGTATGTAGAAATGAAAAAAAAAACATAAATTCATTCTTCAACACGAGTAAAAAAAAACGAGGGTCATAAGATCTTCATATAAATTCCCCCCCAACGCAGTTTCCTGTACGGCTCTGCATTTTGTTGACACCCGGCATGGCTTTAGACACTATAATTTCATAAATGAAATTATAATGTCTATAGGCATGGCGGACTCTGAAGGAAACGCCCATCCGCCATTTGCTGCATTGAAAAGCAAGAAGTGTAAGATATAAACACTGTTGCCGTATTTGCCCCAGCAGACTGAGAAACTGCCCAGACCACGGTGCGTCTTAGTAATGCCTTTTACCTATTTGAGTTTCCCAAGCAACCAAAAGTCACATATTTACTTGAATGAAAGCATTGAAAGTTACATATTGGCTGACATAGAGAACCAACTGCCCAATTCCCTTTAGTAAACTTTATGTACTCATTAATGAACTTGAAAGTTGCAAAAGTGATTAATATGTACGTTGTATGTGACTTGTTTTGCCCAATTCCCATTAGTGAATTATATGTGCTTATTAACGAACTGGAAAGCTGCAAAAGTGATCTATACGTACGTTATACGGGACTTAAGTCACATAAAGGGCACAAAAGTGCTCAATACGCGATTTGGTAAGTCAGATAAAGGACACAAAAGTGCTCAAACGGGATTTGATAAGTCACAAAAAGTGCATTGATGTGCTTTCAAAATCAGATCACCTCTTCGAGTTTTAGTTTCAGTGAGAACAACATCTAGGCGTGGTCTCGTGGTAGCGTGTTCGATTCTCACCACGAAGGTCGGGGTTCGATCCCCAAGCCGGGCAAGTTTTTTTCTTCAATAAGTAGTTTTGTACTTGAGTGTAGGAAAGAAGCAATTGAGCAATTTGTCGAGTTTGAAATCCGGCGCGTGGCATCATGGCGGCACCGGTACAGAACACAGTAAATAATCAAGAGAAGGTGATATGAACCGAAGCCAACGGTTCAGTTGAGATAGAGAGAAAATTTTTTGCTCATTTTGCGGTTTTTTTGGAAGCTGAATTAAGAGGCCGCTGGAAGCTGAATAGAATATCATTAAGACTTCTTTGGAACTTGAAAGTATCATTAAGAACTTAAATTTTGAGCTGCATAGAACGTACTTCATATCAATGATGGGGCTGAGTAAGCGTTTTTGTACCTGTTTTATGGGACTTTTGGTTGCTTGGGTTTGAGCCGCTCTTTATCAAGCGTGCCGATGGTTTATTGGATAGCGCTTGCAACTTTGGATATGAAGGGTTTTGGTTCAATTCTCGAGGTAATAAAAATATTATTTTTTTATATTGATTATCTCCAATTTATAAATGATTGCTGGTGCTGCTGCTTCGAGGCGCCACTAG
The DNA here is from genome assembly GCF_029784155.1 of Uranotaenia lowii. Taxonomy (NCBI): domain Eukaryota; kingdom Metazoa; phylum Arthropoda; class Insecta; order Diptera; family Culicidae; genus Uranotaenia; species Uranotaenia lowii. The sequence continues at coordinate 115,879,416 of NC_073692.1, forward strand.
CAACTTTTTTTTATGCCATAATAAGTATGATATGTATTTGGTAAAGAAAACGGTTTCAACTATTTTGTTTTTTTCCCGTTTTTGAAAGGGTTGTGTAGAAAAAAAAATGCATTCTTTTGAGACTAAAATCATTTTAATTGTGCAGCCCAGTTTCGCAAAAACGTTCTTGACATTTTTAAAATGGCACATACAAATCCACGGACATCAACAGAACTCGTCGAGCTGAGTCGATAGGTACCTATAAAGGTATGTCTAAGACCCATAATTAATGATCTCTCAAATCGACCGATAACCAAACCTTTCTGTTAGAAAGGCAAAAAAAGACTTGCATGGTTTAAGAAAGTCATCAGAAGGCCATATGCCAAATTTGAGCGGAATCGGACAACAGGAAGGGGTTGCACTGAATCTCAAGTGTGAAAGGGATTCTGAGACATAGGCCCTTATTCTGCGCCGCGAGTGACGTGATGATTGTCACCTCACCTCGGAGTCACCGTGAGATTTGTCACCTTATTCCCGTAGTCGATATGGGTAAAGTGACAGAGGTTCATTCTAGGTGAGTGGCCGAATGAACACATCTGTCGAAATGGTAGAATTTAGCTGGTGCTGTTTTGATTTTGCTTTCGCTTCGGATTTTCCGAATTAGTTTTTTGTGTAACGGTTTAGAATTTCGATTCGAAAATGGCCATCATCGGATGGTACGGTCACAGCAAGCTGCTTGAGGATGATAAACGGACGATTTGTGCGACGTAAGTAGAAATTTCGCTCATCAAAGCTGGGTTCGGATTTGGGTATTATTGCCGAAAAAACAAAATCAGATGCCGACGGCTCCGAATGGTGCCGGTTTATATATTTTCCCCAACCGAAGTTACCACCGTGGCATGCCGGAAATTATCGATCCGAACAGTTAGTTGATTGTGGCGCACTGGTTCTTTACTAATGGATTTTATTGTTATTTTTTAGATTTGAAAAGTGGTCGCAATCTTAGAACTGGACAAAAACTTACAACATGACTGCGCCATCTTCGAGGATGCGTCCAAGAACCCAAGACAATTTCAATAAATAAAAAAAATCATACATATTCAAAACTTTCATCTTTTATCATTTAATTAACTATTTAGAGCCTTTCATTCCCATGCACATAAATTTTCTGTTAAATTTCTTTTTCGTCACCACCTGAAAAGGTACCGACAATCCTCATCGATTGCCAAATTAGTTCAGCGAATCTAGATTTGTTCGTGAAAATTGTTTTTAAAATGGTCAGTAAAGTAATGTTGTTGAACTTTTAGAGCCAAATTATTCCCTGTTTCATAAATTTTTCATTGAATTTCTATCTCGTCGCGACCTGAAAAGGTACCGACAATTGTCACCTAAAATCGTCACCCGAATGTGACGATTCTCACCCACGGTGACTACGAGAATAGGGTAAGAACTCACAAAGTTCATCCGAAGTGACGTTCCTCACTTAAACCGACTGCTGGAATAGAGTGACTTGGGTGACTCTACTATCGTCACGTCACTCGAGGCGCAGAATAAGGGCCATAGTGTTATAAAGAAGCATAAAAAAAAACTTGTTTTTCATCGTACATTTTTGTCTTTACCAATCGATTGCTTGATTATGTTGATTTTATTAAAATTTTAATTAAGACTAACATTTCACCACAAGACTGCAACTCGATTGTACTTAAAACAAAAAAGTTATGGCTGTTTGCTTGAAAATCTGTACATAAAAATCATTTGTATATTTTGTGAAGTCCTCAACAATTTTTTTATTTATTCACTTTTCTCTTAGCAAACTTTAGCATCTGTTAGTAATCTTTGTATCAATCATTAGTCAGACTTAAGGCAAAGTTTGATTAGCGATTAGTATCGCAATTTAAAACATTCTAATTTCTGTCAAGGAGACACTTCTCTGCAGCCATATTGTCTTATTCACTTTAAACACTTTATTATTGATTAGTATTTTTATGCTATTGAGTTCTATAGACTGAATACTTTTTATCTCGAGCGCACACTTATCTTTGTTTCTAAATTTTTAACATTCATCTTCAAGATATGATCTTTTAACGGACGGAATACTATGTAAATAAATAATGAACTTTTCACGTCCGAAACTGCTATAATATCTAATAACCAAAGTTCCTATCCACTAAGCTGGGGCTTGCTAGCTTATAACTAGTCTCAGATTTGTTCGAAATTTGACAAAAACTATGAAAAACGATAATTTTGATTGCATTTTGGAAATTATTCTATACTTCTTGGTATGAAATCGGTATGTTTCGCCAAAAATCGGTATTCGGTATATACCGATTCTTGGTCGAAAATTTCCTCAAAAATTGGTATGAATACCGAAAAATCGGTAGGTGTGGCATCGATGTTTACCAGTATTGTCTTATGATTGGAAAGGGAATTGAAAACGATAAACTTGCTCTTCTACTGCTTGCTTCTACGCAAAGCTGCTAACACTCGGGCAGCTTGGCCGTGCCTGGCGTTTGATTCTATCCTCCTTCATCTTGTGATGGGAAAGGGAGGGACATGAAAACAGTTTTTTTTATTCCCTCATTCATACGCGATATGGTTGCGCAGGGAGGTTAATGCCGGTGGTCTCAAGTCGAATCACCGACTCTGACGTTCACATCTTATGCCAATGGCGTTGATATAATGAGGAGCATGTTTGGAGCAAAGTCTTTTGGGTGTACTTACGTATGTATGTATGTATATATGTATGTATGTATGTATGTATGATTCTCTCATCGGTAGCAAGGTCCAGCCTATGTCTGTGTAGCTTTGGCCTTTGAATTGCTTTTCAGGCATCATTGGCCGGGTGAAGGCATCCAAACTTCAGAGACCTACAAAGGTTAACAATCCACTTAGCTCGCAATTATCTCTTCAGACTAACTTCAGATTCGAACCCAAAAGTTTTCCTGTCGATACCGTGAATCGACCCCAGAACGCCTGGGTTACCAGACTCACGCCAATCTATCCACTATACCACATCATCGCTAAGTCAGAGGTTTTTATATGCGACAAGAGCAAAATTCAACTAAAATGTTGGTTTTCGCTCAAATAAATGTTCAAAATCTCAAAAAAGAAATCATAAGTATATTTTGAATCATTTGCTAACAAGTGCAAACGATTTTGTAAATATTTTATTGGATATCAGTGCGGAACCAAGCAAAACAAAATGATAAATAAGAAAACCATCATTGTAAACGCCCCCCCCCCCCTCCCAGATCCTTTGTTGACGTATTCAGGCCTATCTAAAACAAAAAATTGAACCAGGAAGACGAAGTTGAGAGCTTTCGTCACGAAATTGATGAAGAAACTTCAGCAATATTTATCCTGCTTCCACTCGAAACGCTCGTATCATGTACAAAATCTTAATTTTTTTCAAAGAACCTCACTCGATATCAGGTAAAATCACTAACAAGTCAAACAATGTCCTAGCTTTTAAAAAAATGTTCCGTACACAAGAAATTTTTGAATAGTTTCGAAAAAATCTACGAAAAATATGATTCTTTCATCGATTTGTATTCATTTCATATGGGATTGCCACATTTGTTTGCCCAACGTTTGCTTACTTATACTAATGCACAATGCAAAAACTCGTATGCCTAGACTCGCATTACCTTCTCAAAAGTGTAAATTGGTTGCTCTACCTCAACAACATGTTTTGCCTTTCTAACAGAAAGGTTTGGTTATCGGTCGATTTGAGAGATCATTAATTATGGGTCTTAGACATACCTTTATAGGTACCTATCGACTCAGCTCGACGAGTTCTGTTGATGTCCGTGGATTTGTATGTGCCATTTTAAAAATGTCTAGAACGTTTTTGCGAAACTGGGCTGCACAATTAAAATGATTTTAGTCTCAAAAGAATGCATTTTTTTTTCTACACAACCCTTTCAAAAACGGGAAAAAAACAAAATAGTTGAAACCGTTTTCTTTACCAAATACATATCATACTTATTATGGCATAAAAAAAAGTTGCTAGTGGCGCCTCGAAGCAGCAGCACCAGCAATCATTTATAAATTGAAGATAATCAAAATAAAAAAATAATATTTTTATTAACTCGAGAATTGAACCAAAACCCTTCAGATCCCAAGTTGCAAGCGCTATCCAATAAACCATCGGCACGCTTGATTGAAAGCGGCTCAAACTCAAATAGGTAAAAGGCATTACTAAGACGCACCGTGGTCTGGGCAGTTTCTCAGTCTGCTGGGGCAAATACGGCAACAGTGTTTATATCTTACACTTCTTGCTTTTCAATGCAGCAAATGGCGGATGGGCGTTTCCTTCAGAGTCCGCCATGCCTATAGACATTATAATTTCATTTATGAAATTATAGTGTCTAAAGCCATGCCGGGTGTCAACAAAATGCAGAGCCGTACAGGAAACTGCGTTGGGGGGGAATTTATATGAAGATCTTATGACCCTCGTTTTTTTTACTCGTGTTGAAGAATGAATTTATGTTTTTTTTTTCATTTCTACATACTCATACATAATTTAGATTCAATTTCAGATGCAGAATTCAGATTCAGTTTTCAAATTCAGGATACAGGTTTAGGAATCAGAATTCAGGATTCAAAATTCAGAATTCAAAATTCAGATTCAGAACTCATATTCAGATTCAGAATTTAGATTCAGAATTCAGATTCAGAATTCAGATTAAGAATTCAGATTCAGAATTCAGATTCAGAATTCAGATTCAGAATTCAGATTCAGAATTCAGATTCAGAATTCAGATTCAGAATTCAGATTCAGAATTCAGATTCAGAATTCAGATTCAGAATTCAGATTCAGAATTCAGATTCAGAATTCAGATTCAGAATTCAGATTCAGAATTCAGATTCAGAATTCAGATTCAGAATTCAGATTCAGAATTCAGATTCAGAATTCAGATTCAGAATTCAGATTCAGAATTCAGATTCAGAATTCAGATTCAGAATTCAGATTCAGAATTCAGATTCAGAATTCAGATTCAGAATTCAGATTCAGAATTCAGATTCAGAATTCAGATTCAGAATTCAGATTCAGAATTCAGATTCAGAATTCAGATTCAGAATTCAGATTCAGAATTCAGATTCAGAATTCAGATTCAGAATTCAGATTCAGAATTCAGATTCAGAATTCAGATTCAGAATTCAGATTCAGATTCAGAATTCAGATTCAGAATTCAGATTCAGAATTCAGATTCAGAATTCAGATTCAGAATTCAGATTCAGAATTCAGATTCAGAATTCAGATTCAGAATTCAGATTCAGAATTCAGATTCAGAATTCAGATTCAGAATTCAGAATCAGAATTCAGATTCAGAATTCAGATTCAGAATTCAGATTCAGAATTCAGAATCAGAATTCAGATTCAGAATTCAGATTCAGAATTTTTGTAAATTTATTTTCGGCATATCGGTGAAAAATTTAGATTCATGGAGAAAGAATATCAGAATTAAAAATTGATGAAGCTGGATGTTGCGAGGTAAAGTATGGTGTACGTTAATAAATTTTCCTTGCAAAAATGTTCTTTCGCTCTTTTCATCATCCGTAAAATTTCTCCTCACTTTATCAATTTTCAATTCTGGAATTGTTTCTCCAAGAATACCAATTTGCACAGTTTTTGATAAATTTGCGATGACTTAAAGATCATTACGCATGAAAACACGATTTTGTTTTGTGAAAACTTTTTTTCACAATTTTTCTGAAATTAAGTTTGCTGCATACTTTTAGGGGTAAAACCATACTATTAAAAGTTGTAAAATCCGAAATCATAAAAAAAAAATTTGGATGAAAGAAATTTCAATGTTGAAAACCGTGTGATGCAAAACAATCAAAATGAGATTTACAAGATTAAGAATTCAGATTCAGAATTCAGATTCAGAATTCAGATTCAGAATTCAGATTCAGAATTCAGATTCAGAATTCAGATTCAGAATTCAGATTCAGAATTCAGATTCAGAATTCAGATTCAGAATTCAGATTCAGAATTCAGATTCAGAATTCAGATTCAGAATTCAGATTCAGAATTCAGATTCAGAATTCAGATTCAGAATTCAGATCCAGAATTCAGATCCAGAATTCAGATTCAGAATTCATATTCAGAATTCAGATTCAGAATTCAGATTCAGAATTCCGATTCAGAATTCAGATTCAGAATTCAGATTCAGAATTCAGATTCAGAATTCAGATTCAGAATTCAGATTCAGAATTCAGATTCAGAATTCAGATTCAGAATTCAGATTCAGAATTCAGATTCAGAATTCAGATTCAGAATTCAGATTCAGAATTCAGATTCAGAATTCAGATTCAGAATTTAGATTCAGAATTTAGATTCAGAATTCAGATTCAGAATTCAGATTCAGAATTCAGATTCAGAATTCAGATTCAGAATTCAGATTCAGAATTCAGATTCAGAATTAAGATTCAGAATTCAGATTCAGAATTCAGAATTCAGATTCAGAATTCAGATTCAGAATTCAGATTCAGAACTCAGATTCAGAATTCAGATTCAGAATTCAGATTCAGAATTCAGATTCAGAATTCAGATTCAGAATTCAGATTCAGAATTCAGATTCAGAATACAGATTTAGAATTCAAATTCAGAGTTCAGATTCAGAATTCAGATTGAGAATTCAGATTTAGAATTCTGATTAAGAATTTGGATTAAAGATCAACCTGGAATTTGAAATTGGAACTTATATTCAAATATTAGACTAAGTGTTGTAACTCAAAATTCAAACTTTAGAATCAGAATAAGATTTCAGATTTAGTTTACAGAATGAGATTAATCATTTAATAGTCATATTACTTTCCCCTCCTTTTGTGGGAATTTTTCCTCTATGCATGGTTGAGCTCTAAAAAAGGTATCATGCTAGGGCACGCGTCACGGCTATCCATCAATATTGTAGTTGGTTTTACTTATTCAGTAAAAAAAAAGCATAAAAAAACAGTAAGATTCGAACCGTGACCAGCAACGTGAAAGTTCTGGTTGCTACCACGGCACCATTTCAGCGTGTTATAAATCTTGGAAATTCTACTGTTTAAATACCATTCTTTCCATACATAAAATGAGCTCCTTACATACCAGTTCGCTTTTCCCCAAAAAAACGTATCAGGCATCATTTTTGCCTTTCTAACAGAAAGGTTTGGTTATCGGTCGATTTGAGAGATCATTAATTATGGGTCTTAGACATACCTTTATAGGTACCTATCGACTCAGCTCGACGAGTTCTGTTGATGTCCGTGGATTTGTATGTGCCATTTTAAAAATGTCTAGAACGTTTTTGCGAAACTGGGCTGCACAATTAAAATGATTTTAGTCTCAAAAGAATGCATTTTTTTTTCTACACAACCCTTTCAAAAACGGGAAAAAAACAAAATAGTTGAAACCGTTTTCTTTACCAAATACATATCATACTTATTATGGCATAAAAAAAAGTTGCTAGTGGCGCCTCGAAGCAGCAGCACCAGCAATCATTTATAAATTGAAGATAATCAAAATAAAAAAATAATATTTTTATTAACTCGAGAATTGAACCAAAACCCTTCAGATCCCAAGTTGCAAGCGCTATCCAATAAACCATCGGCACGCTTGATTGAAAGCGGCTCAAACTCAAATAGGTAAAAGGCATTACTAAGACGCACCGTGGTCTGGGCAGTTTCTCAGTCTGCTGGGGCAAATACGGCAACAGTGTTTATATCTTACACTTCTTGCTTTTCAACGCAGCAAATGGCGGATGGGCGTTTCCTTCAGAGTCCGCCATGCCTATAGACATTATAATTTCATTTATGAAATTATAGTGTCTAAAGCCATGCCGGGTGTCAACAAAATGCAGAGCCGTACAGGAAACTGCGTTGGGGGGGAATTTATATGAAGATCTTATGACCCTCGTTTTTTTTACTCGTGTTGAAGAATGAATTTATGTTTTTTTTTTCATTTCTACATACTCATACATAATTTAGATTCAATTTCAGATGCAGAATTCAGATTCAGTTTTCAAATTCAGGATACAGGTTTAGGAATCAGAATTCAGGATTCAAAATTCAGAATTCAAAATTCAGATTCAGAACTCATATTCAGATTCAGAATTTAGATTCAGAATTCAGATTCAGAATTCAGATTAAGAATTCAGATTCAGAATTCAGATTCAGAATTCAGATTCAGAATTCAGATTCAGAATTCAGATTCAGAATTCAGATTCAGAATTCAGATTCAGAATTCAGATTCAGAATTCAGATTCAGAATTCAGATTCAGAATTCAGATTCAGAATTCAGATTCAGAATTCAGATTCAGAATTCAGATTCAGAATTCAGATTCAGAATTCAGATTCAGAATTCAGATTCAGAATTCAGATTCAGAATTCAGATTCAGAATTCAGATTCAGAATTCAGATTCAGAATTCAGATTCAGAATTCAGATTCAGAATTCAGATTCAGAATTCAGATTCAGAATTCAGATTCAGAATTCAGATTCAGAATTCAGATTCAGAATTCAGATTCAGAATTCAGATTCAGAATTCAGATTCAGAATTCAGATTCAGAATTCAGATTCAGAATTCAGATTCAGAATTCAGATTCAGAATTCAGATTCAGAATTCAGATTCAGAATTCAGATTCAGAATTCAGATTCAGAATTCAGATTCAGAATTCAGATTCAGAATTCAGATTCAGATTCAGAATTCAGATTCAGAATTCAGATTCAGAATTCAGATTCAGAATTCAGATTCAGAATTCAGATTCAGAATTCAGATTCAGAATTCAGATTCAGAATTCAGATTCAGAATTCAGATTCAGAATTCAGATTCAGAATTCAGATTCAGAATTCAGATTCAGAATTCAGAATCAGAATTCAGATTCAGAATTCAGATTCAGAATTTTTGTAAATTTATTTTCGGCATATCGGTGAAAAATTTAGATTCATGGAGAAAGAATATCAGAATTAAAAATTGATGAAGCTGGATGTTGCGAGGTAAAGTATGGTGTACGTTAATAAATTTTCCTTGCAAAAATGTTCTTTCGCTCTTTTCATCATCCGTAAAATTTCTCCTCACTTTATCAATTTTCAATTCTGGAATTGTTTCTCCAAGAATACCAATTTGCACAGTTTTTGATAAATTTGCGATGACTTAAAGATCATTACGCATGAAAACACGATTTTGTTTTGTGAAAACTTTTTTTCACAATTTTTCTGAAATTAAGTTTGCTGCATACTTTTAGGGGTAAAACCATACTATTAAAAGTTGTAAAATCCGAAATCATAAAAAAAAATTTGGATGAAAGAAATTTCAATGTTGAAAACCGTGTGATGCAAAACAATCAAAATGAGATTTACAAGATTAAGAATTCAGATTCAGAATTCAGATTCAGAATTCAGATTCAGAATTCAGATTCAGAATTCAGATTCAGAATTCAGATTCAGAATTCAGATTCAGAATTCAGATTCAGAATTCAGATTCAGAATTCAGATTCAGAATTCAGATTCAGAATTCAGATTCAGAATTCAGATTCAGAATTCAGATTCAGAATTCAGATTCAGAATTCAGATCCAGAATTCAGATTCAGAATTCATATTCAGAATTCAGATTCAGAATTCAGATTCAGAATTCCGATTCAGAATTCAGATTCAGAATTCAGATTCAGAATTCAGATTCAGAATTCAGATTCAGAATTCAGATTCAGAATTCAGATTCAGAATTCAGATTCAGAATTCAGATTCAGAATTCAGATTCAGAATTCAGATTCAGAATTTAGATTCAGAATTCAGATTCAGAATTCAGATTCAGAATTCAGATTCAGAATTCAGATTCAGAATTCAGATTCAGAATTCAGATTCAGAATTAAGATTCAGAATTCAGATTCAGAATTCAGAATTCAGATTCAGAATTCAGATTCAGAATTCAGATTCAGAACTCAGATTCAGAATTCAGATTCAGAATTCAGATTCAGAATTCAGATTCAGAATTCAGATTCAGAATACAGATTTAGAATTCAAATTCAGAGTTCAGATTCAGAATTCAGATTGAGAATTCAGATTTAGAATTCTGATTAAGAATTTGGATTAAAGATCAACCTGGAATTTGAAATTGGAACTTATATTCAAATATTAGACTAAGTGTTGTAACTCAAAATTCAAACTTTAGAATCAGAATAAGATTTCAGATTTAGTTTACAGAATGAGATTAATCATTTAATAGTCATATTACTTTCCCCTCCTTTTGTGGGAATTTTTCCTCTATGCATGGTTGAGCTCTAAAAAAGGTATCATGCTAGGGCACGCGTCACGGCTATCCATCAATATTGTAGTTGGTTTTACTTATTCAGTAAAAAAAAAGCATAAAAAAACAGTAAGATTCGAACCGTGACCAGCAACGTGAAAGTTCTGGTTGCTACCACGGCACCATTTCAGCGTGTTATAAATCTTGGAAATTCTACTGTTTAAATACCATTCTTTCCATACATAAAATGAGCTCCTTACATACCAGTTCGCTTTTCCCCAAAAAAACGTATCAGGCATCATTTTTGCCTTTCTAACAGAAAGGTTTGGTTATCGGTCGATTTGAGAGATCATTAATTATGGGTCTTAGACATACCTTTATAGGTACCTATCGACTCAGCTCGACGAGTTCTGTTGATGTCCGTGGATTTGTATGTGCCATTTTAAAAATGTCTAGAACGTTTTTGCGAAACTGGGCTGCACAATTAAAATGATTTTAGTCTCAAAAGAATGCATTTTTTTTTCTACACAACCCTTTCAAAAACGGGAAAAAAACAAAATAGTTGAAACCGTTTTCTTTACCAAATACATATCATACTTATTATGGCATAAAAAAAAGTTGCTAGTGGCGCCTCGAAGCAGCAGCACCAGCAATCATTTATAAATTGAAGATAATCAAAATAAAAAAATAATATTTTTATTAACTCGAGAATTGAACCAAAACCCTTCAGATCCCAAGTTGCAAGCGCTATCCAATAAACCATCGGCACGCTTGATTGAAAGCGGCTCAAACTCAAATAGGTAAAAGGCATTACTAAGACGCACCGTGGTCTGGGCAGTTTCTCAGTCTGCTGGGGCAAATACGGCAACAGTGTTTATATCTTACACTTCTTGCTTTTCAATGCAGCAAATGGCGGATGGGCGTTTCCTTCAGAGTCCGCCATGCCTATAGACATTATAATTTCATTTATGAAATTATAGTGTCTAAAGCCATGCCGGGTGTCAACAAAATGCAGAGCCGTACAGGAAACTGCGTTGGGGGGGAATTTATATGAAGATCTTATGACCCTCGTTTTTTTTACTCGTGTTGAAGAATGAATTTATGTTTTTTTTTTCATTTCTACATACTCATACATAATTTAGATTCAATTTCAGATGCAGAATTCAGATTCAGTTTTCAAATTCAGGATACAGGTTTAGGAATCAGAATTCAGGATTCAAAATTCAGAATTCAAAATTCAGATTCAGAACTCATATTCAGATTCAGAATTTAGATTCAGAATTCAGATTCAGAATTCAGATTAAGAATTCAGATTCAGAATTCAGATTCAGAATTCAGATTCAGAATTCAGATTCAGAATTCAGATTCAGAATTCAGATTCAGAATTCAGATTCAGAATTCAGATTCAGAATTCAGATTCAGAATTCAGATTCAGAATTCAGATTCAGAATTCAGATTCAGAATTCAGATTCAGAATTCAGATTCAGAATTCAGATTCAGAATTCAGATTCAGAATTCAGATTCAGAATTCAGATTCAGAATTCAGATTCAGAATTCAGATTCAGAATTCAGATTCAGAATTCAGATTCAGAATTCAGATTCAGAATTCAGATTCAGAATTCAGATTCAGAATTCAGATTCAGAATTCAGATTCAGAATTCAGATTCAGAATTCAGATTCAGAATTCAGATTCAGAATTCAGATTCAGAATTCAGATTCAGAATTCAGATTCAGAATTCAGATTCAGAATTCAGATTCAGAATTCAGATTCAGATTCAGAATTCAGATTCAGAATTCAGATTCAGAATTCAGATTCAGAATTCAGATTCAGAATTCAGATTCAGAATTCAGATTCAGAATTCAGATTCAGAATTCAGATTCAGAATTCAGATTCAGAATTCAGATTCAGAATTCAGATTCAGAATTCAGATTCAGAATTCAGATTCAGAATTCAGATTCAGAATTCAGATTCAGAATTCAGAATCAGAATTCAGATTCAGAATTCAGATTCAGAATTCAGATTCAGAATTCAGAATCAGAATTCAGATTCAGAATTCAGATTCAGAATTTTTGTAAATTTATTTTCGGCATATCGGTGAAAAATTTAGATTCATGGAGAAAGAATATCAGAATTAAAAATTGATGAAGCTGGATGTTGCGAGGTAAAGTATGGTGTACGTTAATAAATTTTCCTTGCAAAAATGTTCTTTCGCTCTTTTCATCATCCGTAAAATTTCTCCTCACTTTATCAATTTTCAATTCTGGAATTGTTTCTCCAAGAATACCAATTTGCACAGTTTTTGATAAATTTGCGATGACTTAAAGATCATTACGCATGAAAACACGATTTTGTTTTGTGAAAACTTTTTTTCACAATTTTTCTGAAATTAAGTTTGCTGCATACTTTTAGGGGTAAAACCATACTATTAAAAGTTGTAAAATCCGAAATCATAAAAAAAAATTTGGATGAAAGAAATTTCAATGTTGAAAACCGTGTGATGCAAAACAATCAAAATGAGATTTACAAGATTAAGAATTCAGATTCAGAATTCAGATTCAGAATTCAGATTCAGAATTCAGATTCAGAATTCAGATTCAGAATTCAGATTCAGAATTCAGATTCAGAATTCAGATTCAGAATTCAGATTCAGAATTCAGATTCAGAATTCAGATTCAGAATTCAGATTCAGAATTCAGATTCAGAATTCAGATTCAGAATTCAGATTCAGAATTCAGATTCAGAATTCAGATCCAGAATTCAGATTCAGAATTCATATTCAGAATTCAGATTCAGAATTCAGATTCAGAATTCCGATTCAGAATTCAGATTCAGAATTCAGATTCAGAATTCAGATTCAGAATTCAGATTCAGAATTCAGATTCAGAATTCAGATTCAGAATTCAGATTCAGAATTCAGATTCAGAATTCAGATTCAGAATTCAGATTCAGAATTCAGATTCAGAATTCAGATTCAGAATTCAGATTCAGAATTTAGATTCAGAATTCAGATTCAGAATTCAGATTCAGAATTCAGATTCAGAATTCAGATTCAGAATTCAGATTCAGAATTCAGATTCAGAATTAAGATTCAGAATTCAGATTCAGAATTCAGAATTCAGATTCAGAATTCAGATTCAGAATTCAGATTCAGAACTCAGATTCAGAATTCAGATTCAGAATTCAGATTCAGAATTCAGATTCAGAATTCAGATTCAGAATTCAGATTCAGAATTCAGATTCAGAATTCAGATTCAGAATACAGATTTAGAATTCAAATTCAGAGTTCAGATTCAGAATTCAGATTGAGAATTCAGATTTAGAATTCTGATTAAGAATTTGGATTAAAGATCAACCTGGAATTTGAAATTGGAACTTATATTCAAATATTAGACTAAGTGTTGTAACTCAAAATTCAAACTTTAGAATCAGAATAAGATTTCAGATTTAGTTTACAGAATGAGATTAATCATTTAATAGTCATATTACTTTCCCCTCCTTTTGTGGGAATTTTTCCTCTATGCATGGTTGAGCTCTAAAAAAGGTATCATGCTAGGGCACGCGTCACGGCTATCCATCAATATTGTAGTTGGTTTTACTTATTCAGTAAAAAAAAAGCATAAAAAAACAGTAAGATTCGAACCGTGACCAGCAACGTGAAAGTTCTGGTTGCTACCACGGCACCATTTCAGCGTGTTATAAATCTTGGAAATTCTACTGTTTAAATACCATTCTTTCCATACATAAAATGAGCTCCTTACATACCAGTTCGCTTTTCCCCAAAAAAACGTATCAGGCATCATTTTTTTATATTGAGATTGGAATTTTTCGTGTTTGAATATCTGAAATCATACTTATATGATTCAGAGGGAAGGAATCTATCATGTATATTCTATATTATTTTATATATTTCCAAATATAATTTAAACTCTGTTAGAAAGGCTCCAATCCACTGTTAAGTGTATTAAATCGGGTTTTTTCAGTAGTGTAAAAATACAGAAGTCCGTTGTTATGCATGTTTGTTTGTTTAACCCACTCGAGACGGATTGCACACCGTGTGTGCAATGACTTTCCGAGGCTATAAGACCGATTGCACACCGTGTGTGCAATGGAAGTTGTTTTAACTTTTTCATGATTTTGATGAAACTAGTGGACCAATTTGAATGGTTCTTGAACCAATAGAATCTGTAAAGCAAACGTAAACATAATTTGACAATGGTTTCACTGTGAATGAAAATGTTTTCAAAATATCTGGGGATGAAAATGAGATAAAATTAGGCAGCGCAGACAGATTTTCGTTTCGTACAGACTATTGTCGATACAGACAATAGGGCATTTGCAGGCTATTTGTGCTGTTGTTGTAGAAGTTTGCGTTGTTGATTGTTTAGGTTATGGTGTGGAGAGAATAACTGAAATTGATATGCATCTAGGACCTGGTGTTTAGCGTTTGTGTGAATTCCGTATTGTATAGTCTTATTTTTTAAATTCTCAAGATTTAGAGTGTGCTATTGGGTTATTTAGCCCTTGGCGGGGAGTTTTAGTAGATTCTACTTTCACAAAGGTGTTCATGAAATTTCTATCTTGTAGTTGAAAATATTATTTACGGTAGCTATCGAATGATCAAATAGAATTTCAATTATTGGTTACTTTTTACAATTTATTTAAAAAAAAAAAACCCGAATGGAATAAACTTTAGCTCTGTAGTGTTTGCTTATACATAATATCACCATCATTGAATTTAATTTTTTTTTCATGAAATTTATTCAAACGATCAATTAATGAATTTCTTGAAAATTCTAGTTTAACATTGTATTCAATTTTTTTTTTTTTAATTTGAACGCTCCGTTCGATGTGCCTTCATGAAATGTTGGACAAATCACCCTTATTCCAAGGGGCTATTCAGAAAAATGTACGGAAGATTATGTGATGAACACTAAATTTTTCATTGCATATTTTTTATGAAAAGTTCTAAATTATTACAAGAATAAGTTAACCGGCGTTTAATAGTTAGACTACTTAAATAGTTCTCGGATAGAAAAAAATCCACAGGAGAAAAAATTGGGTAGAAACCGACAAAGTTGAAACCATCGTCATTAATCACAAGAGTTAACAAATTTTTATTGGAAAAAGTTTTAAAAACACTTATTGTTGGTTCAAACCACATTACATAATATTCTTGGCATTATATTTTTTCTTTTATAACCAAGCAAAAATTGAAACGAAGGTTGATTATGTTTTAAATGGTGTATTTTCATTTTTCTGCCCATTGCACACCGTGTGTGCAATGCGGCTCCTCGAAATAATTTTATTTCGAGGAGCGATCTGCACACACGGTGTGCAATGGACATTTTTCGTAAATTTACGATTAAATTTTGAAAATTTCATTGTATTCACGTTTTTCAGATAAAAATTGATCGAATCAAAGAATAAAAATTTTTGGCTCCTGGGGGACGCGTTCGAAAAAAGTCGCCGTCTCGAATGGGTTAATTTGGTTGGAGAAGGAACAAATGACTGCTACGATTCTGCTGTTGTAAGGCATGGCTCAATATGCGAATGGCAAAATGAGCGATTTTCGGAATATCGTATTACCATTACATACAAACATACTGAAAAGCATGTTTGTCCCATTAGATAAATGCCGACGGAGGGTGAGTATCGAACTAAAAACAACTGCGTTAACTCATCTAACCTGTAGCACCACTTTGCCATGTGTCTATCTGGGTCAGTTGGTGTACGAGGGTCAATTGTTTTTGCCTTTCTGTCACGGTCAATCAAGGATTGAATCCTTCCAAAAACCGAGTAGCGGTCGGATGATCTATTCGATTAGGGAAGAGATTAAATGCGCATACTAAGAAGAATACTCATTTTCTTTCATATTCCTGAAGACATTATGCACATGAGCCGACATCTGAGAAATAGATTTTATAATAAAAGTAGTTAAAATAGTCTATTTCAGGGTGGGCTAAATGCGCATATTTATGTTTTTAGCTATATTTCAGTTCCACTTGCAATATAATTTAGTTGAAAATGGTAGAAACACTTGCTGAACATCAAGCTGAAATTTTGGTGAAAGTTTAGAAATTAATTAAGAGAGTAGATTTTATGTTTCATGATAAAAATAAAAAAATATAAGCTTATCTATTTTTCTTGAATCAGTCATTTAACCTGCCTGATACGGGCATTCAAAACCTTTCTCTTATTCCAAAATCTTATCATTATTAACTCTGCTAAAAGCTTCAATTTGTTGAATTTCTGATTTTCAGATGAATCAGAAAGGGAACCCATGATATTTTTGTTTACAGTTTCTGTACCCACTAATGTTTAATATATTTTAACGAAATCTTGTTGAATTTTTCTTAAATTTTTTTTGACTTTGTATAACAATACATTTTTTTTCATGTCATGTGTCGAAAGCGGATTTCTCTCAAACTGCTCTGATTAGAAAACTCGATGTATCAGACATTTCTTAAATTGGCTGTTTGCGCATATCACCCAATATCCGCATTTAGGGTCACTTCCCCCTATTTTCATGCTTGCTTCGTGGTGCTTGGACGGTGATTGTTTCCATCCTCCATTGTATTGTGATGAAAATGGGAGAAACGGAAGTGCTTCGCAGTTTTTCAGAAAATTCAGAATGAAATCTTACCGGCTGTCAAACACACGCACAACGCTTGGTCGATTCATTCAAATTTATTCTTGCTTACAGCCCGGCAGCTTGGCCGATGGTTTCGAAACTAGCATATGTTTCCTTAAGTAGCTATTTTTAAACAGAAACGTTATCTTCTCATCCAATACACTAAAATATATTATAATCCCAGAAAATTAAAATTATTTGTGACCTTAAGCAAACTCTATGAAAATTTCAATTATCTTAATACAAAACTAGCTAGGGAAGAGTTGTTTCTTTATTTGCTGTTTTTTTTATTTGTTGTTCCTTTGAATGCTGATTTGAGATATTATTTGAGAAGTTCATTTTGTTTCATTATTTTTCATTTCACCAGCCATTTTCATACGACGATCGCTATCGGTACAACAACGATGATGATCGTAACTACGATAGAAACCGTAATCAAAACGACCGGGATCGATATCCCTACGATCGGAATCCCAATCGATACGTATCGGATGTGGAAAATCCTCTGCTTTATCAGAATCGCGCTCCTTACACTCCAAATCAGGGTGATCCATACAGCTACGATCGTAATCGGGATAGTCCCTATGATAGGAACCGTCGACCGTACGTCGATCGTGACGTAGATAATCCGAACCTCTACCAAGATCGTACACCGTATAATCCAAATCAGCAGAACAACGGCCGATACGATCCGAACCAGAATGGTCGTTACGATCCAAATGGTCGTTTTGACTCCAATCAAAATGGTCGCTTTG
The DNA here is from genome assembly GCF_029784155.1 of Uranotaenia lowii. NCBI lineage: Eukaryota > Metazoa > Arthropoda > Insecta > Diptera > Culicidae > Uranotaenia > Uranotaenia lowii. The sequence continues at coordinate 115,897,012 of NC_073692.1, forward strand.
ATCCTAATCAAAATGGCCGTTTCGATCCCAATCGGAGACCGTACGATGGCATTCGACCGGAGGATGAATTCAATCGTCCTTATGATCCATTCAATCCACGACCGTTTTTGAGTCCTGAAGAAGAGCGCCGGATACGGTTGGAGATGGAAAAGCTGAAAACGCTGCTGGGTGATATCGATCGGAAAAGTTCTCTGGAATGTTCGTTGAACGTGGGAGCGCAGTGGAATTTCGAAACCAACGTCAACGATGCAACGCAAGTTGAAGCTGTAAGTATGATTTTTTTAGTAATCTTATTGATAAGAATGTTTTTTCTGTTTTTGAAATATCAGTTATGTTTGTACACTTTTTTATATTTGACTTGATTTTGGAAATGGTTCGTTCAACCGTGAGCTATGGATTTCTCAAACTTGAATAATATATCAAACGAGCTATGATGTTTTTTTATTCTCATTTTGTTCAATGCTAACTTAGTCTTTTAGAAGTTTGTTTGAATTTCCGGTCATCTTCGAAATGTTTTGTCTTTAGTCAACAAAACAGTTAATTACATATATGTTATTGGTCCAAAAAAATAACCGCTGTATCTGCAGAACATAGTTAAAATCTAGTTAAGTTCATCACAACTCATGATAACGCGCTTTTAACCATGCATACAAACAATGGTGAACAATTGTGGGAAAATGAGTGACCTCTACTGGTGGTTTGACATTGACACAGACACCAACCAACTCCACAGTGTTTCTTTGAATTATTCCACGCCATGGCGTTGTTATTATTCGTACCACCAGATGACCAAGAATTGGCCAGAATCATAACGTGTTTCTGCTGACAGATATCGTATGTGTCACGCAAAAGTAAATCTTCTGAGGTTCTGGGTCTAGAACTTGCCAGGTGGGTGGATCGGAAAACTTCAGGGGTGCGGTTTTCGTTAAGTGGAAACCCATCTGTGTGTAAGAGAGGAGGTAAAAAATTACAGAAAAACAACAATAAACCACAGAATGACGGCCACTCGCGGGATTGGAATTTAATGTAGGTACAACAACAAGCCGCGCCTCATAGTAAATAACTATACAATGAATGGTGCCCGTCTATTCTCTGGGCGTTGATGATTCGCGTGCGGTTATGAATGGTTCGTCTTAGATTTTGGTGCTGCGCTAGGCAGTGTGGGAAAAAATGTGTCAATTAGTTTGTTATATGGTGGTGGTTTTTTTTTCTGAAGTCCGCCGCAGCAGGTGAATCACTTTTTAACAGGCGAGCCATTTAGATGCGGTCGGTGGCAACATTGAACTTCGTGACTTTTGTAAATGACAGCTCGGAAGTTGACACTTTCCGCTTGATTTGTAACAAGCTGTTTGACATGTTGCATGCGATTCGACGTCTGTGTGATAGAAACTTATATTTTAGAAATGTAAACAGAATAATAAAATTTTGAATTACATGTTTATTTTATTTCTACAAAACCTAGATATTACGCACCAGAACGTGTTATGTGTCTGATTTCACATTGATCTGTTTAAAAAATTGGTTTTATAGACAGAACTGAATTAATAAGGTACATATTCTTAGGTACCTCTTATCTATATATATAAAAAGCATTTATCTGTATGTTTGTTTGTTTGTTTGTTTGTTTATTTGTTTGTTTGTTTGTCCTCTATAGACTCAGCCGTCTTAAGAGCTAGAGATCTGAAATTTGGCATGGATGCTCATTAGGACTAGGAATGATGAAAAATGTTTTTAGATTTTTGGACGACCCCTTCTGAAGGGGGCCGTCCATACAAGACAAATATTGTTTTCGCGTTATTGACGTTATTTTCCGTCGGATTGTGATGAAAATTTGCACATGAGTGTTTTGAGAGACGAGCAATCGATTACAGTTATCAAATTTAGGGTCAGGGGTCGGCCAAAGGGGTCGTCCATATCCACTGATTAATGTTTTTGCGATATTGGCTTTATTTCACATTGGATTGTGATAAAAATTTGCACATGAGTGTTTTGAGAGACGAGCAATCGATTACAGTTATCAAACTTTGGGTCAGGGGTCGGCCAAAGGGGTCGTCCATATCTACTGATTAATATTTTTGCGATATTGGTGTTATTATAGATCGTATTGTGATGAAAATTAGCACATGAGTGTTTTGAGGGACGAACAATCGATTTCAAGTTTCGAATTGCGGATCAGAAGTTGGCTGAAGGAGTCGTCCATACCCAACTTTAATGTTTTTGCGATATTGACGTTATTCTACATTGGATTGAGATGAAAATTGCCGCATAGGAGTTTTGAGGGACGCTCTTTTGCTTTCAGGTTTCAAATCTTGACTCAGGGGTTGGCAAAAGGGGTTATTATCTGTTCACTGTTTTTACGATATTCTCTTGATTGAGCATAGAAATGTAATGAAAATTGACACATGGGAGTTTAACAGGAAAGATAATTGATTTCAGGTGTCAAGTTTTGAATCGTGGTCAAAAAAGGCCGTCCATGTTCGTTACTCACTGTTTTCGCGATATTGTCGTGATCATGCATCGGATTGAGATGAAAATGTTCAGATGAGGGTTATAAACTATGAGCAATTGACTCGGCGAAAGGGGCGTCTATATTTACTGTTCACTGTTTTCAAGTTCCTGACGTTATTTTACATACAATTTGAATAGAAAAAATGGCACAAGGGAGTTTTGAGGAACGTAAAATTGGTTTCAATTATCGAATTTCGGGCCATGGGACAGAAAAAGAGGGTTTCATCGAATGTTCAGTGTTTTGTGCAATAGTTTTGTTGGAAGCAATTTAAGTGTGAAGGTCAAGCAAAAGAGTCGTGCACATAAACAAATAGTACATGTTTCTGCCATAATATCTAGATTTTGCAATCGATCGAGAAGAAAACACTCTCACATAAATTTTAATAAAAATCTAATCCACTGTTTAATTTGAATTTCAAGTAATAGTAATAGTAGCGACTTTAAACACTGTTGAATTTTTTCCCCAAAATTGTCGAAAGAATGTTTCGAATTCATTTTCTAAACTCATTTTGACGTACCAATGATTTAAAGCGAAACGAAGTTCGTACGGGATCAGCTAGTTAAAAAATAAAAAAAAAAAACACACACATATGCAATTTAATCTATCAAGAATGAAGTGTGAAATTTCTTGTTCCTAAATTTATAAACTAAATATCGACTTACAGAAATATTGAACAAGAAAGTATCTTAAATTCCTCTTATTTCAATTTTAACTACCACAGAGTATCATGCAACAGCATAGGTTTCCACACGCTGGGATATGCTTATTATGCAACCCACGCTAGTTATAAATTTGCATCAGTCTAAACTTTAGTATTTTTGTAATTTTTTATTTACAGTTGTTTTTCGATTTTATCGCGATAAAAAATATTTCATCTTGAAAATGGCGAAACTGTGAATTTGGCGAAACTTAAAATAATAGTGGAAAATGTATTTTTATTGTCTTTAATGATCATTCATAATGTCTTCAGTAGTTGAAACGCTTTTTAATGATTTCTAAAAAAGCGTGATAAAATCGAAACAATAACCCTGATCAAATCGAACGTGAATTTGGCGAGTATTGAAAACATCGAACAGTGATAAAAGACAAATTTTTGCATAACTCGGGAACCGATAAAGCAAATGGCACCAAATTTGGCATGGGAGAGTATTTGGGTACAAGAAATGTTTCTTGGATTGTTTGAGACCCTCGCTCATTTTCATTGCGAAGGTTGGAAGGGAGAGAGGGAGCACCATTACAATTTTCACATAACCTAAGAACTAATCAAGCAAATGGAACAAAATTTGGCATGGGGTTGGATTAGAAAACAAGAAAAGTTTCGATAAACATTTGGCATCCCTTCCTCCATTCAGTGGGGTGATAGTAAGAGAAGAAGGCCCTTTCTCTTAAGGCCGTAGGAACGGGGGGAGGGCTTTGGTGGTAATCCTCCCCCCATGAGGGTCCAGGAAAAGGTGATTATGCATGTTTTTAAACCATGTCCTTTACTAGAATTTCTAGATTTTCTGGAGTTCCAGATTTTCTGGATTAAAAATTTTCTAGATTTTCTTAAATTTTATGGTTTTCCAGATTAATCAGATTTTCTAGATTTTCTTGAAGTCCTCAATTATTTTTAGACTTTCTTGATATTTCATGTTTTCTCCCTTGATTTGTTTCCATGTTTGTTTCCTCGATTTTCGTAAATTTCTCGATTTCCAAGATTTTCTAGATTTTTAAGTTTTTTTTATTCAAATTAACAATCTTTTATTTATTAAATTTTTCAAATTTTCTAAATTTTCTAGATTTTCATTATTTTTTAAATTTTCTAAATCGTCTGATATTGTCGATTCTTGAAATCAACAGTTTTGTTTTAATTTTTCGAGTTTTCTCTATGTTGGTTTTTCAAGATATTTTTTTTTAAATTTTCAAGGATTTCAAGACTTTCTACACTTTGCGATTATATTTTTTTTTTGGTTGTGGACTGTCAATTATCGATTTTCGATTGTCTAATGCCGATTGTAGAATGTCGATTGTCGTTTGTCAGCTGTCGATTGTCGATTTGCGATTGTCGATTTTCGATTGTCGATTTTCGATTGTCGATTGTCGATTCATGACTGTTGATTTTCGATTGTCGATTGCCGATTTTTGATTGTTGATTGTTGATTGTCGATTGTCGTTTGTCGTTTGTCGTTTGTCGTTTGTCAATTGTTGATTGGCACAATATCTAGCGACAATCCTAAATAACATTCTGGGAAAAACTGAGTACCATGTCAAAAATAGCTTTGAATTTGCAGACGAAATTTCGAAGCTACAGGTCCCAGAAGGCTGTGTGATGTTTTCGCTAGACGTTAACTCGCTCTTCACAAATGTACCGACGTCGAGCACTTTCGAATACATTTACGAAAAATGGCACAAGCTAAGGAAATATACCGACATCCCGCTTGGCTCATTGGAACAAGCTCTTAGGGTTGTATTGGGTGCATCATTTTTCCAATACAACTCTAAATTTTACGAACAGATCCATGGAGTTCCGATGGGCTCACCGATAAGTTGTGTCGCCGCAAATATTGCAATGGAACAACTTGAACAAGAATGTATTGAAAAACTAAAGAAGAAGAATGTTCACATCTCGATATACAGGCGCTATGTGGATGATTGCTTTATCGTTGCCCGGGAAGAAGATGTGGACACAATTTTCGATACATTTAATTCCGCACACACGAGCCTGAAATTCACCATCGAAAGGGAGAATGATGCGAAAATCCGCTTTCTTGATATGACTTTGCACAGAACAGGGGAGAAGATTGAAAAGTCTTGGCTCCCTAAGCAACCAGATGGGCGCTATTTAGATTTCTTTTCTGAAAGCTCATATACGCACAAATCAAATACAGCATTTGCGCTTATTGATCGTGCGTTAAAACTGTCCGATGTTAAAAACAGAAAAAAACAGCATAGTAACAGTAAAGTCAATTCTCAAGAAAAACAACTATCCGCAAAATATGGTCGACTACATAATACAAAAAAGAGTACACCTGATGTTCAACACTTTGGAAAACAAAGAACATAAAACGGACGGCAGCCGCTTCGTATCGCTCCCGGACATACCACGTTTGACTGAAAAAGTTGCCAAAATCTTGCGGAGATACAATCTGGTTGCTGCTCCCAAGCCGTGTGATAAAATTAAGTCCAACATCTTCACGAAGCTCAAGGACCCAATACCGTTAATGCAGCAAACGAATGTCGTGTACGCCATCTCATGCTCTTGCGGTAACGAGTACATTGGACAAACTTCTCAAACATTGTTCAAACGCATCAAGCAGCACGAGAATAACGTACGCCTAAAACAAAAATCCACGGGGTTGGCGCAACACGCTTTAGACAACGGTCCTGGTCATGTTTTTGGTTTCTCTAAAACGAGAATATTGGAGAGAATTACCAACACGACCCACCGACGGATAGCCGAAAAATTACACATCAAAATGCGAGAGAATCAAGCGGTAAACATCCAACAGGATACCAAAGGTATCTCAAGTTTCTACAACGGTCTATGGAAAAAGCTACGAGAAAAAGACGACGCGGAAGTCAGGCGGAAAACAGTAGTAGCGTCGACAGTTAGCGGCAGCAGCAGCAACAACAGTGACTGCGAAAATTAAAATTTGATTGCCCCAGCAGGTGTATAGGGTAAGTGCTCCTACTTTGGACCTAGAGCCTACTTTAGTCCTAAAATGCCGAAAATTGTAAATAATTCTTTTTGCTGGCATAAAATGATTATATTTCTATGCACACAATGAACTCTTATTCTTCTTGAACCCTATTATACCGTTTTTTGACATTAAAAGTTTTATGATAAAATTTTCAACGTTTTTGAAAATGTACCTTCTCATCAGTAGTAAATCAGACAGCTCATTTAGTGGGGCGCGTTTTAAGAAATTAGAGTGTTTAAGGAAAAATCACGGTTTTTTACTGTCCAATCCAAAGCTTAGAAGAAAATTACTTTCATTGTGAAGAATGTGAACCATCCTACCTATTTTTCCTAAAATTCATGAAAATCAATGGAAATTTCGAAAAATTTGCAAAGCGTCCAAATATAGGAAACTATCGACTTTGATGTTCCATGTTTAGACCTAAAATCACCAAAACTTTGTATCAACACCAACAATTCAACAAAGGTGCGAATTTTTTATTGAGGCATAATTCTGAACCAATATTGAATATTCTTAACAGTTTTGGCCAGCTTTACGGATATAAACTATAAGTAAGTAGACACAAACAAGTTTCAGCTATTGTTCTGCTGATAGAGCTGACGGGGAATGGAAGTGTTTGTGATATTCATAATAGAAATTTTAGTTTTTTAATGTTAAAAAGCTGTAATACTTTTTTATGATAATAATTAATTAAAGATTACATTTTCAATGAATTTGTTTATTTATTTTCCAAAAATCATACTTTAATATGAATTTTAGTTCTAGGTCCATTAAAAGGAACCGGTCCAGTACCAAAATAGGAACAGTAGGTTCAATGTTGGAACTTTTGCTCATCCATATCTTTGCAAATTTCTCAATAACGGCGTAACCTATGTTGAAAATTTGCATTAAAACTTTCAGACAAGATCATGACTTATATAAAAATTTCCTAAAGGATATAAATTTCCCGTTCATTTTTGAGAAAATCATGATTATTTTAGAATCACCGTTTAAAGGGTCCAAAGTAGGACAACTAACCCTAATAGCTTTAGTGTAAGAAGATATTTTTTAAAAAAAAAATTTTAATTTTTTTAATTGATAAGTTAATTTTTTTTCCGTTATTTAAACAGTTCTGAAGATGGTTGAAAATTTTTAATAAAGTAAACCGAAACGTAAACCAAATGGAAGTTATTTTAAAATCACCGAGAAAAATCACCCGAAAATCGAGAAGACTTAATTCTTTTGCAAAATTCTAAACTGCAAAATGGTGATGAAAAACTTGAAATAAGATCCATCATTAGAAATTCATATTTCTATTCAGATTAAAAATAAAAAAAAATTGAATAATGAATTCAGATTGAAACCTAAGACATCAAATATAAAAAACTAGATTGATGATTGAAGGCTGGCTGGCTCATATCGGAATATTGATTTGGTATCTTAATTCAGAAATTGTGTTTTTTACATTTCAGAATTGTAAAACTTCGGAAAATGACTCAAAATTCAAATTTTATGATTAATAATCTTGATAATTTTAACTCATTTATGAGCTTAATCTGAATTTTGAACATTAGTGCTGTACCTGAATTTTGAACCAACTTTCATAAATATTAAAGTTCAAAATCCAGATTCATATGAAATATTCAAAATTCAAATACAGCTCATAAATGAGTTATAATTACCGAGATTTCTATTTCGTTAAGGAATTCAAATTCCAAGAGACCACAGACTTATAATTTTCATTGTTATTTCAAATCCAAAATTTCAAATTTGTAACTAAAATCAAACAGTTTAATTTTGGGAAAAACATCCACAGGATTTTATTTAAGGAATTTATTTTTACTTTTGGAGGATGAAGAAACATGTAGGAATATTATTATTGCAGTTTGACCAAGAACCAAGTTTAAAACGGAAATCTGAATTGGGATCGAGTTTGCAAGTTTCAGGTAGAATAAGTGTTTTTTTGTAACGAATCGAAGTTTTTCTTATAAAAACTTATTCTTTATTCAAATCAAATAAGCTAAATTGACCACATTTTAGAGCAAACTCAAAGATTTTTACCATCGAAGAAAGTAAGTTCTCTAATTTTTTACTAACGAATTCATTATACAAATCTAGTTTGCCATTTTACAGATTTTCGGATGTATTTTCAAAACCTTCCATGTACATAATACATAAAACTTTCAATATAAAAGAACTCAAAAAGGTTATGTTAAAGGTAATAAGAAATATTTGTAAAATTTTTTTTTATTCGTGCGGTGTTTGAGCAAACATATCATAGATAAAAATAAGTCACCAAAGTCCCTCTTCTTCCTACGGCCCTGCTCTCCTTATTGTTTTTCATAGCTGAATGACTATGCGAGCAAAACGAACCAAATTCAACATAGGAGAGTATTTGGGAACGAGAAATGTTTTTATTTTTATTTAAGACCCCTCTTTTCTTCCAAAGGAGAAATGATAGAGGGATGGGGGCTTCTATACAATTTTTATCATCATTCGAAAACTATTCAAGCAAATGGAAACAAATTTAGAATGGGAGGGTATTTGAATCCAAGTTATCTTTTCATGGTTATTTGAGACCCCTCCCTTCTTCCATTGGAAAGACGATCTGAGGAGTAAGGCTCTCATAAAATTTTATATTGCATAACTTGAGAACTGTTTGAGTAAATGGAACCAAATTTGGCTTGAAATGGTTTTGAGAACGAAATTTTTTTTTATGATATTTGGTATCACTACCCCTCTCTTATAATTTATTACATTTTTTGAGAACTTAGAGTATCCGCAGCAATCGGAAGCAAAGTGAAAATGCTAACCCGCCACCATAACTCTGATACCGCACCGGGGGTTACTATATGGGTGAGCAAAATAGGGCCGTTGCCGTCAGGACCGACAAAGTCACCAAATTTGCTCACAAGAAAGGGGCGAGAGCAAAAATGCACTGAAAAATTATAGACTACTAAATGTGTATTGATGATATTTTTTATTTAACAAAGTGTTGAATAAAATGCATGATAAATTCATTTTTAAATAACAAAATAGTAATGATTTAAAGTCGAAGATCAATAGACCAATCGAGCTATATTGAAATACATCATCTGTGATGGTTTGGTGAAGAACATCTACGAGGAATATTCCAAAGGCCAAAGGAATTACCAAAGGGCATTTGCACAATCGCTTAAAGCATTTATCGATAATGAATGGTGGAAACAGATTTTGCCTTGTTTAATCAGTTCGCCTGAATGGACTGCATCGTCACTGGATTTAAATCCACTAGACTTCAGTATCTGGGAATACATGCTTTGGAAGGTGGACGACGATAAGGATTCGATGTTGAACACATTTAGAAACATTTCTTGAAGATTTGGGACGAAATGCCGAAATAAGTCGTGCGTGAGATTTGCAATGACTTCGAAAGGCGTCTAGGAGCCGTTATCAAACGTTATCAAGATGAAAAATTTGATCTCGAAAACTGAATCTGTAATTTAACTTATACTTATAGACTTTCTAGCTTTCCAATGGAAAAAAGGAGGGGTCTAAAACGATCATAGAAATATTTTGTGTATACTGATACCCTTCCATGCTGAATTTGGTTCCATTTCCTTGAACAGTTTTCGAGTTACGTAAAAAATTGTAAGGAGTCCCTCTCCGTCTTCCAATCTTCCCACTGGAAGTGGAGGGATACCAAAGACTCAGGGAATGATTAATCCGTGACCTTCCATGTCAAAGTTTGTTACATACGCTTGGTTTGTTTTTGATTTATACAAAAATTGTGCGGAAGCCCCTCTACCTCTTTCCTATTTGCCCATTGGAAGGTGGGAGGGTTGCAATAAATTGGTAGAAACATTTCTCGTACCCTAATATTCTCCATGCCAAATTTGGTTCCATTTGCTAGATTAGTTTTAAAGTCATGTAAATAATTGTAAGCACCCCTCATCCTTTCCTATCACCCTACTGGAGAAAGGGAGAAGTCTTAAATATTCGTGGAATTATTTCTAGTACCCAAATACCCTCCCATGCCAAATTTGATACCATTTGCTGGTTCGGTTTTCGAGTTATGCAATCATTTGTCTATTGTTTGGAAGGCCCCCTCCCCGATAATTGTGAGGGGAAGGGATCACAAACTATAATAGGAATCTTCATCGGTATCGGCCTCCAGTACCCCACCTGCCTAGTATCACGCAAATCGAATCGTAGTCTTCGAGTCTATAGGGAACAGATAGGCAGACAGAAATAGGTTTTTATATAAATAAAGATATAATATTTTTTAAATGGAATAGTAGTTACCCCAGCAAACATTTTTGTAACTATAATTTATGCTGTTTTTATATACGTTCCATATATATTATAGAATGATCGTATGACTGTTGAAAAACAGCAATTATCTATCAATGTGGAGGCAATATACATACATAAATTTCATTTCTTTCTAAAACGACGAAAACTACACCAATTGGGCGTTATTCGACACCTTATCCTACATCTTACCCGACACCTTATCCGTACCTATCGGGAGAATGCAAGAGAGCGCCAGATTTTGTTCTCATAGCCTTCAAATCGTTGACAGCGACAATATTTTCCAGTTCTCTCATTGGCCAATATTACTCAATTCCTATCTGATTTTATGTCATCCGGATGCAGTGCTGGTTGCAGAGAGACATGACGATGATTTTCTCACTTGAAGCCCGCGCGGGAGCAAAATCATTTAAAAATTTTACAAATATAGCTGACTTTCTATCATATTCGATTTAAACTGACTTTAGACGACATTTTATACGAACTTTTCACTATGCACTTAGAATTGCGACAGCAACACCATTGTAAACGACTTAAGTTATCATTTCTGATACAATTTCATATTTGCTGGGTACGGCACTAGTTCATTCTCATATGTTTTGATGACTATAAGTTCAAAAAACTACAATAATACATAACTGTATCGCTTGTCTGGGCAGGAAGACTGAATAAAAAAAAAATCTTTCAAACTTCATATTTTTCTCATCAATCTACCGACCAGTGCAAAGGTTCAAAATTTTACTTTCTTATTAAGTGAATTTCTAAACAAAAAGAAATTTTGATGCTGAAAAGCTCTTGTTTTGCATAATACAATGATTTAATCAGGTTTTGTTTTGCTCTGGCAAATTCTTGCATGAACAGGCGTATTGATTCGCTCAAATTTCGTTTAAGTTTTTGAAGCTGATAAATAAATATTGTTTGATTAAGGGTTGCTCTAAAAATAGCTTATATAACAGATTTAGATTTTGGGTAGTTCCCATGGACCGAACAACATTTTTATAAAGTTCATAGTTTATATTTACGACAGAGTTGACAGACTGGTATTAGATAGTCTAGCTGGTGTATTCGATTTCGATGTTTACTTTTGAATCTACAGCAAATTACTCAGAAGACTTAAATTTAGCACCTAAACAACTGAGTTACATGACTTGCTACACGAAACTGATTATCTCAAGTTAAAATTTGAACGATTACAAATCATTTCAACAATTGCTGGTTTTTTGCCGAACAGTAAAAAAATGATACAGACTACGATACAGCGAATTTCAGTCTTCCTTCCCTAGGTTGTTCTGAATTGAAAGATAACATTTTAAATATGTAATGTTCGCAACCAACCGTCTTATTTTCATATGATTAAAACTGATGCATGCGGTTAGGCGTCACGCTGGAATATGTGCAAATTATGGTTTCTAGCTTCAGTATACTGATGCGTTCTTAGCGTTTAGAAGTTGATTCGATGCAATAAAATGGATTGATTTTCTCAACCCTTCGATTCATAAAGAAACAAATTTGCAACAATTAATGTATGAAAAAATTGAAAAGTCGTATTTTTTTTTCTTGATGTGCACGTCATTTTCAACCGTTTAAAATTATTTTAAAGGAAAAATAAAAAATCTGGAAAGGAAGGGTTAAGAATCCTTTTTATTTTTTCCCTCAACTTTTAATAAACTGATTGTTTATGATTTATGCTCGATATTGTCTGAGGGGAATGTTTTAGTAACGTTCCAAGATGTTCAGACTCATAAATTTTGTACAAATATATTAAAAAAAAAGAGAGATACAGCGGTTTGGATCAAGAGCTTAAAATTGACAATGGTGGAAACTAATGGGGTTGAATAAATCTGAGACGGAAGTAATTTGAATAAACCTCAAGGCATGAAATCCTTTTCTAAAAACCAGAATGATCAACTTTTGGGGCTACGTCTCAGAAAGTCTAGTTAATAACCAAAAATAAAGCATTCGTTACACAAAATCATCAAGTTTTTTTTTCTATCTCCAATAGATTTTTGTTATTGTGAAAACTCGAATGATTCATTTTGATAAGGTCTTCAAGGAATGCATTCCAATGTCAATAAAACGCAGATGAATTTGGCAATTTAAGCCTTTAATTATGATTTCAGATTGCGGCCCAGCAGCGCTACAACGACTTCCAGCGGCTTTTGTGGGACCAAATGCGGCACATCGACCAAACCAAGATCTATGACGATAAACTGTACCGGCAGGTTAAGCTGATGTCCATAATTGGCCCAAGTGCATTGCCACCGGACCAGCTGGATCGGGTAAGTTGCATCGATCTAACATAATATAAGTCGGTGTTGTGTCAAAACACCGATCCATTTACCACACCAGAAAGGTCAATTGTAATGTGCTTTTTTACTGTTTTTTTTTGTGTTTGAACAGTACAATCGGATCGTCAACGACATGTTGGCAATCTTCAACGGTGCCCAGATATGTGCCTTCGAGCGGCCATTCGAATGTGGCCTAAGGCTCCAGCCCCACTTGAAAGAGGTAAGAGAAATAGAGAAAAAATGATGATGGCGCAACGCAGAACCTTGACAGTTCGCTCATTGTTGATTGTTTCACTTTTGTGGTTCGATTTTTCAAATTTTAGATCATGGCCAAATCTAGGGACTGGAATGAGCTGCAGTACACATGGCTGGAATGGCGACGAAAGTCCGGTCGACACATGCGGGAAATGTTTGAACAGCTTGTAGATCTGACGAACGATGCGGCTCGTGTTAATAGTATGGCGTGATTGTGATTTTGATTTGACTGAGTCAAGCAATAACATGAATTATAAATTACAGATTTTTCCAACGCTGCCACTTATTGGCAATTCCCGTATGAATCACGGAACTTTAGACAGGAGATGGAACAAGTTTGGAATGAAATTCTTCCTTTGTACGAAATGCTTCACGCTTACGTGAGAAGGAAACTTCGTGAATTCTACGGACCGGATAAAATAAACAAAAATGCCCCCATTCCGGATCACATCCTGGGCGATATGTATGGACAAAGTTGGAGCAACATTTTGGACATTCTCATACCCTACCCAGGTAGAAGTTTCCTGGAAGTAACACCAGAAATGGTAAAACAGGGTTACAACCCACTGGTGATGTTCCAGCTGGCGGAAGAATTTTATGTTTCAATGAATATGAGTGCCCTTCCGCCGGACTTTTGGCTAACTTCCGTTTTCACAAACCCACCGGATCGGCCAATCCTGTGTCAACCTTCGGCATGGGACTTTTGCACCGGCAAGGACTACCGCATCAAAATGTGCACAACTGTGACGCACAAAGATTTGATAACGGTTCATCACGAGATGGCACACGTGTACTACTTCTTGAACTATCGGAATAATCCGAAAGTTTTCCGGGATGGAGCTAATCCGGGCTTCCATGAGGCAATTGGGGATGCTGTTACCTTATCAGTAGCTTCGCCAAAACATCTCCAGAACCTGGGTCTGGTACAGAAAAATGTAGATGATACCGCACACGACATCAATTTCCTGTTTTCGTTGGCGCTTGAGAAATTGGCTTTCCTGCCATTTGCGCTATCCCTCGAGGCATGGCGCTACGATATTTTTGATAAAAAAGTGCGAAAGGAGCAGTACAATTGTCACTGGTGGCTTTTGAGGTAAGAATATTTTATGAGAAACGATCGAACTTAATTGTTGAGTGATCATTTCTCTTTTCCAATTCAACAGGGAGCAGTTTGGAGGAGTGAAGCCACCGGTGCTGCGATCGGAGCTGGACTTTGATCCTGGAGCAAAATATCACGTCGCAGCGAACATCCCCTATATCAAGTAAGTCCTTTTTTAAGACTTTCCTATTTGGGAGAATATACATGAAGTGACTCTGAGTTTGAGACTCGGTAGGCTGTGACTTTCGATGACATAAGTGTTTTTTTTCGTGAGACCTTTTATCGAATTTTACCTTTTACCAAGATAACGCTGCGTAAATATATTCATTTGTAATTTTATTTTATATCTACTGTTTTTAACAAACTCTTTGACTCCTAGCTTCATTTGAACATACACAGAAACACGTAATTTTCTTCATTATCAACTGTGAGAACATCAAACAAAATCGTCTAATATGGAAGACAAGCAATCAAGACAAACGCGAGTGATATTTTTTTAAATTTTGACAAGATTCGTTATGATTTTTTCCGCTTTTACAGTATAATGTATGTATATTAGAGTGCCCCAAATGACCTGACTTTTGAAAAAGTTATGCGCTGCAGGCTAAAATTGATCCTAGGCCTAGTACAAGATTTCATGCCAAATTTGGGCCAGATCAGATCACGGGAAGGGGTCGCTCATCGAGCCTGAAGTTTGTATGGGGTTTTGAGACATTTTGTTCGGGAGAAACATGAAAAACCAGTTTTTCATCAATAACTTTGGTTCTCGTCGGCCGATTTCTTGTGAAAACGGGTTTTCATTTTTATACATAAGACATCAAACATTCTAAACATAACAAAATAAGTTCTTAATATATCTAAAACATGAAGAAAAATTACAAAGAATGGCTAAAAATTGTCTAAAATTGATGAAAATATACATAATAATCATGGTTAATATTTAGTTCAGATTTACCTAAGAAACATTTTCTAGTATTCGGCGAAACAAGTATTCGGCTGAATACTCTTTCAGTTTTCAAGAAAAAAAAAACAAAACAATTGGATATTTCAATTTTTTTTATTCCTGCCGTCGATTTACTCTCATGTTTTGAGTCGAATATTTTCAACCAGATGTTTAATTCATAGGATCTTTTTCAAGTATGTGTCTCTCGTATTTCCAAAATTTCTAGAGTTCAGTTTTATTTTAGCGTGCTCCATTGACTGATCAGACCTTTATGCATATCATAATATCGGGCGTTAAGGCATACGATACTTTCTATCACACATATCCGCACTATCAGGAATTTGAACGATTTTTTGAAAAAAAAATGGAAAAAGTTAGGCAAATTTGAACCAAATCTAGGCATTATTCCAAAATAACAGAAAGAAAGTGAAACGAAATTAATCGGAAATTTGTTTTTTCATCGAATCAAGTCTGCAAAGTTTAAATCGTATCTAAGGATTTAGAAAAAAATTGATGCCGACAAAATTGTGCTTTTTTTTTTATATATTCATGGCGTTGCATGAAGTGAATTGTCTTCAATGAAATTGAACAAATGAAATTGTAATTATTTCAGATTGCTCGGATTTATCCGGACCAAACTTGAGAAAAGTTACCGGGAATAGTTTAAAAGTTTCAATCGGCCCAATTGGTTCCATCTTGGACAAAAAATTGTAATCATTTTACGAAGCTTGCAAATTGCACATTAGTCCAAATTTGGACTAAAAGCTGCATCGTGAAAAAAGTGAATTGGGGGCTCGACTGATCA
Organism: Uranotaenia lowii; assembly: GCF_029784155.1. Lineage (NCBI taxonomy): Eukaryota > Metazoa > Arthropoda > Insecta > Diptera > Culicidae > Uranotaenia > Uranotaenia lowii. Next base: position 115,912,863 of record NC_073692.1, read on the forward strand.
TATTTAGAAACCCCGTTGTTATATTTTTCACCAGTAGTTATATGTAGATCAGGCCGTGGCTCAGTTTTAAATCTCCAAGATATGCAAGCAGATGACCACAAGCTGCAGCCGCGGCACCAACGGTTGATCTTAAATACAGTGTCAGTGGATAGGGTTTTCAATGCCTATTTGTCGATTGAGCAACAAAAAACTTAGACTTAGACTAGGGTTACCATATCCCGCGACACCAAAAAGAGTACATTGAGATCATTTATCCAAAAGTCAGGAGAAACGTTAAACAGTAGAACCCCGTTCAGCCGAACTCCAGTTTTCTGAGCTCCCACGCTATTCCAGCCATCAGGTTGGCCCAAGTTCCTAATATTTACCGAGCTTTCCGCCAGGATAGTATGCAAAAAGATGTACAGTAGAACCCCGCTTACCCGAGGGAATGGGGGAAGGGACCACCTCTGATAAGTCAAACCTCGGATTAGACGAAATAAATTAACAAACCCAATCCTTTTTCACTGGTTTTGCATATTATTCAGGCGCAAAGCTCGGTTCATTTTTTTTTTGTTTCGATTATAGTCGTTTTACCATCTTTATGGCATTCGCGACTTTATCAACGTTGCAGTTGGCGGATCGTTATTGAAAAACTATCCGGTACAACTGTGTTCGATGTTTACTCTTGGGCTCGAACTCGTGGACATCGGCTCAGGAGACAACAGACTTGCCAACTGAGCTATATCACAAGCCCATACTCGGTTCATAAATACATGGATTTTATTCTTCTATTTACCTGTCGTTTCTGGCAAGTTGAGATTTTGAACTTGCCAAAAATGTCTATTTAATACCCTTTTTTTTTAGGAATTTAACCCATTAAGGTAATTTTTCCTCAAAATCTAATACTGCAACAGTATATCGCGATGATAAAACATATTTTTACATGGATTTTGAATGAAAATAGTAGTTCGGATTAGCAGGGTTCTACTGTACATATTTCGTGCTATTTGAGGCACCGAGATATTTTTATTCAATCAAAAACAATAAGGTATACATTTTCTTTTAAAATATTATAATACTAAACATAATTTTGTGCATATTGATTACTGCTTGCATACTCCAAAGCGCTTATCGAGCTCACTGTTTATAACGACTAAAATGCATGATTATTAGAACAAAATGTTAAAGTAATTAGTCGAAAGCTGTATTCCCTTCGTAGTTTTTGCATAAGATGTAAAACAACTTCAAAAAATGGAAGAAATACGTCGGTTTTTCTGATCAAATGTCTTTCATCAAAAAAGAGAACATTTGGTAAAATTTCACAAAAAGAAGAGTACGCCCATTTTTCGATCGAAAAAGAGTACATGTACTCTTAAAAGAGTACGTATGGTAACCCTAACTTAGACTTTGTTAGACTTAAAAAAGTAAGAACTACTATGTACTATCTGAAAAAAAGTAATGGCGAGGTCGTTGAAGATTATGTGAAATATATTTTGAAGATCTTTCAGATTTAAATGTAGATAACGTAGATAAACGGGATAGAACTAATACACTCACAAATCAGACTCAACTCCAATAATGACCTTCTTTGGTGGAATTATCGGCATTAGATTTTATGCCGGACTCAGTTGGTGCACTGCTTAAGTTATCGGACTGGTAAGTCGAAAGATGGAGGTTGCGTTGGGTACGATTCTCACTTGATTTTTTGTTTTGGGATTAATTATACAATTGGTTGAAAATCCCATAACATATTTTTTATGTTTTGCTTCAATGTATCATTTAGCTTGGGAGCTCGAGTCTTTAAGCCAGTGATACTTTTCCAATCATATCATCTATGGTATAGTACACATTTCAACGTATTTCTGGCATAGAGTTAGCACCGATTGGCATTGAAATTTTGCAACCTCTTCGGTGGGCGTAAATAGCTAAGCAACTTTTTGGAATAAGTTTATTGAAAATTAAAAGACATTTATTAGAGGATAAAGTGTCTTTTGTTTTTGAAAAATGTGAATTTGCTTTTCTACAAACTTTATCTTAAATTGAGAAACATAGTAGGGAGGATTAGGGCAGAACCAGCATCCGGGGCGAATTGGGCATCTCTCTTTTCTAAAGACATACGTATTTTCTTAATTAAATTTTCACGAGAAACAGTTTTGTAGTTTCGATAGTATTTATTTTTGAGCAAAAAAATTTCCTTATCATCTTTACAGAAACATTAAAAAAAAAATCAACTAGGTTCTAGAGTAACGAAAATATTAGAAATTTTGAGCACCGGAAAATAAGCTTTTATGGTCGTTAAATCACCTAGATCATAGGTGGGCAACCAGCGGCTCGTGAGCCGCATGCGGCTCTTTTGATGTAAAGTTGCGGCTCTTTAGTTCACTGTGCTAATATTATACCTATATATTTTAAATTAAATTTCTTCAAAATGGTGCTCTAGCGATATTTGAAGGACCAAATGGCAAAATATCTTTTTTTCTAAGCATCAGCTTTGAGATCAATATTTCATTTATCATTGAACGTAAATTCAAAAAATAACTGTTGTTCTAAAACATCAGAACTAGGGTGGTCGGATTTACCGGTTTTTTTCAAATCCGGTATTTCGGTATTTGTAATTAATAAAACCTATAAAACCGGTAAAACCGGTAATTTCAAAAATATATCGAATTAATGAAAAGGCATCGTCTAATTGCAGTAGTAATGGCATAAAATGCTTAGAATTCATAACGAATAGACTTTGCAACAATTGAAAAAGATGGTATTGTGCCTTTAAATTATCCCTTTGACATAAAAATATCATCACACTCATGATAATCATAATATTTATCATCGTCATTTTATTATTAGAATTTCGCATTGAGGTTGCAGAAATTATAGAAGTTTCAAATAGTTTTCGACGAATTTTTGTCCTAAACTCTGTAGAACAGCATTCAGATTGAAAAACAGATTTAACAGATTCAAGAAAAGTTTTTATATATTCTTTCATGAAAATGATATGAAATTCCATATACAAAAAGATTTTTCGTTAAAAAAACTACTTAATAAATTACTAAACAAAACTCAAAACACTGTCACAAAGTTTTTTGGTGACTCACAAAACTACAGATTATTGTTGTCTGAAATACGGATGTTTTCTGCGCAACCTAGGCCGTGATCGCATTAAGTTTTCCATTCCAAAACTAACACGAACAAATGGAAGTAAAAATCTGTTAAAAAACCAGTTCAAATTCAGCAATAAATATAGTTGTTTGGATTTTATCCATACACTCTTTGTTGCTATAATACTGTTGCGAATTTCTAAAAATTCTGTTACTGCTATGTCTGGAAAAAGAAAATGCTTCAACAGCGTTTAAATAAAAACAACAGAGTTTCATCAATTACCTTGAAAATATTGATAGAGAAATTTCATACAAACATTCTAACATGTGTTTAATGCTGACTCTGTTGAAACATTTCATGTTTTAAAACAAAGTAAAAAGTTTCTAATCAGTTTTCTATATTTTTGGTTTTATAATTTCGAAAGCCTGGCACCGCTTAGAACAATTTTGATAAACGTGACCTGAGATAAAACATTTTTGCATTTTTTGACCAAATTTCAGTTTTTCAATGAAAACTACAGTGATTATTGTGACGCAATCTTAACACTAAACATACCGACACTTTGTATATACCTATTCATACCGCGAGCGGTCAAATGACGGCAAACACCATTTTCGCTAAAACTCCCTTGCTTCTCAACCGATTTCTACCAAATTTAAAGTTTTGAAAAGCTTATAATTCGACTCAAATATGTTTCTCAGACAATTTTCAGCTACAATCAATAACTTTAAAGTTATTTACAGTATAAGAAAAATTTTATGAAAAAACATGCTTCAGGACAAAGGTTGTAAATCAGTTATCAAATGCTCGAAAAAAATTTCACTTAGTGCCTGAGAAAGCTGAAGTTAGAAGCTATATGTTGCACATATGGAAATTTTTTTTAAAATTTTATAAGATCATGGCCACAAAAAATGTAAAAAAGTTGTGTAAAACCCGTACTTTTCAATCAATCAACTGCCAAAGCTGTTCCTGTTACAGTAGAAAACTTTGAAAAAGTGAATTGAAAAGTAGACGTAATTTGTCACATTTTGGCATCTTTAGATTTTTAAAATATTAAATACATAATTTTTGACGGCTTTTCAAAGGTAGTTGTTTTGCGAACTTTTTATGAATCTGGATTTTCTGAGACAATCCCTACACCCAAATTCAGCTTTGCACTGGATTTTGAGTACGTTAACGTATAGTTTAGGCAATAAAACTATATGCAAAAGAAAGCAAATTTCATGCCAATTCTAGTGATGTAACTGCATTGGCGGTGCAATGCTTTACAAAAATATAATAAATATATTTCTGAAAGTAAAACCAGAAAATTTGCGCTAATGCTTGTTTGTTTTTTCGTTTCTTTTCATCCGTCTTCGTGTGCAAAATAGCTTTGAGATATTACCACCCACTGCGCCCGTCTGCCAAGCAAGAATTTGTGCTGACTTCTCAAAATTCAGAAACTAGTTCACTGTTTTATTTATCATATTTTTGCCAAGCATGGCACCGCCAATGCAGTTACACCACTAGAACCGGTATGAAATAAGCTTTCTTCTGCATATAGTTTTATTGCCTAAACCTTACGTTAACGTACTCAAAATCCAGTGCAAAGCTGAGCTTAGGTGTAGGAATTGTCTTAGAAAATCCAAATTGATAAAAAGTTCGAAAAACAGCTACCTTTGAAAAGTCGTCATAAATTATGTACCTCGTATTTCAAAAAATCTAAAGATGCCAAAATGTGACAAATTACGTCTACTTTTCAATTCACTTTTTCAAAATTTTCTACTGTAACAGGAACAGCTTTGGCAGTTGATTGATTGAAAAGTACGGGTTTTACACAACTTTTTTACATTTTTTGTGGCCATGATCTTATAAAATTTTAAAAAAATTTATCATATGTGCAACATATAGCTTCTAACTTCAGCTTTCTCAGGCACTAAGTGAAATTTTTTTCGAGCACTTGATAACTGATTTACAACCTTTGTCCTGAAGCATGTTTTTTCATAAATTTTTTCTTGTACTGTAAATAACTTTAAAGCTATTGATTGTAGCTGAAAATTGTCTGAGAAACATATTTGAGTCGAATTATAAGCTTTTCAAAACTTTAAGTTTGGTAGAAATCGGTTGAGAAACAAGGGAGTTTTAGCGAAAACGGTGTTTGCCGTCATTTGACCGCTCGCGGTATGAATAGGTATACCACATATGTACGTTATTCGAAAACCGCAACACTTAAAAAAAATTTAAAAACGCAAAAATACTTGCATTTCAAAAACAAAAATAGTCCTGTCGTTAAATTTGCGAAAAAACAATTATATAAGGAGTAATAATCGTTTAAAGTTCAAAAACCGTCATTTGACCGCCTCCGGTACGTTTAGTGTTAAATTTCTTGTAGCTGTATTTTTTTCCAATTATTGTACTCTTGTACAGTCTTCCAATGTTGTGGAGCGTAAGTTCGATTGCTGAACTGAAATGTGTAAAGTTTCATGAAAAAATATCATCTGAGAGAGAGATGGCAGCTTGTCAATGCTCGTTTAAACGCCCCTCTAGCTTTAATTCGGCAAGTTTTTGCAATAATCAAATCTCACATAAACCTTGTAGTAAGGTTTATTGAGCTTACAGTTTGAAACTGAAAGAACAAAATATGAGTATTTGTACTCATACATATTTGGAAAAATAAAACGTTTAGCTGTGTAAATTTCATTACAGTGCCAAAGAATGATGAAAAATTTACCGGAAATACCGGTTTTTTACCGTCCCAAAATCCGGTATTTCCGGTATTGGAAAATGAACGGTCTAACCGGTTTTACCGAAACCGTTAGACCACCCTAATCAGAACTTATATCAAACTATTTATTCCCAAAAAACGTGTGTATATTTTTGAACTAATCCAACAAAAACACAGGAAAATCATAGTTTATCATTTACAAAAAAGTTGTTCTTAAACAGTTTTCTTATCAAACAACCTCATCAAATTTTATATTTTAAGTACTGCAATAACGTTTCTCTCCTCTATGAAAATTAATCAGTTGAAATTTCCAAAATCTTAATTCCAAAAATATTTACAACTTTGACGCGTAAAAACTTAAAAATATTGGATAAACTACCTCAATCCTATCATATTTATTTGAAAACGACAACTTTAATGTATCTGAATATTGATACTTCATTAGCATTCCAGATTGTCCGGTTTACCCGGGGCCTGCCCAGATTTTCAAAGAAAAAATTGAAAGATGCCAGGTCTAGTCAGGTAGTCCAGATATCGAGGAGGAAGGCTTGAATTGTGAAATAAGATTTGAACGCTGCTGATGTGCTTTGGTAAAAAATGTTCGTGTGTTTATTTATCAGTTTTTCTTTTGACTTTTTTTTAAACCTATATTTTCGCTGGATTTGCCCGGATATCACCTGGTTTTGAGTTTAAAATTTAGGAACTCAATGCCCGGATTTGCTCGGCCTGGATACGTTTAGAAATATTCTGGAATGCTAATTAAATAAATAACAGATTAAAACAATGAATAGATACATGAAATTCAAATACAAAATTCAAAACTAAGAATTCAGAATTACAAATTTAAGTTAAACAGTTTTTCAACCTCGAATCAGCATTCAAAATGAATTAAAATTTCAATTCTGAAAATCTATATGAAATCATGATCACAGGCTAAATAATTGTTGTCAATAACTTAATTGACCCCAAATCAGTTTTTTATATTGTATGTATTGAAAATAAAAATATGAACCTTTGAATCTTGAAAACTTTTAAAATTTAAAGTGTGATGCGTGCATCCAATATTTACCAAAAGTACGCAAATTTTGATCAAAGTTTCGGTAACGGACATAATTTTTTTTTATCATTTTCGATTAAGAGTTAATCACCGTTTTTTAATTTTTATTAATTTTTTTATTTGAAACTTAAAAAGTGTCCTTGAACTGATTTTGCCAGTTAAAGTGTACTTTTCCTTTATTATTTGTCACGATTTTTCTATGAAGGCTAAAAAATCACATCATTACACAATTATACTGGTCACGCAGCAGCACCTGCATTTTCCATTCAATTGAACACACAATACTGAAGAATCACACTTGACATAAAATGAGATTTAAGAATTTTCCAGATGCATAAAATTCTGAAGACACGTTCGCTTGATGACATGAATATAGCAAATTCTACCAGTTTTCAGGTTCATAGTTTTTGAAGATTGAAATTTTCGACTGCATAAATATTAGTTGAATTTTACTTCATACTTCTGGATTTTGGAAATGATAAGCTAAATCTTGGGAATATCTTAAAAAAGCTTAATAATTTTAGGTAAATTTATATCTTTATTTGTAAGTTTAAATCTTTCCTTTGCCGAAGCAGTTATAATTATTTTGCTTTTGTAAAAATATTAAAATCTTAATTTTTTTCGTCATGCAAAGTATAAAATTAAATTTTAATTGGATTTAAAGGTTTAAAGAAAAATTCAAGAGTTAGAACTCTACACTGAACCCAAATTCACTCTTAAAATAAATACACATGATTTTTCACTTAAAAACAAGGATCCAGTGATTTTCTTCCATTCAAGTGAGACATATACATTTCACTGGGCAGTCACTTAAATTTCAAGTGAATTCATCCACATTCACTCCAGTCGTCACTTGAATTTGAAGTGAGGAAAAATATTCACTTCCCCATCACTTGAATTTCAAGTGAATGTCGGGTTGTAATTGTGTTTATTTTCAGAGTTCAAAATGGCAAATTCTAAAGAGCAGCGTTTAAAGCTTATGCTGGATTTGGATTTTCCCAATTCTTTACTAGGCGATTTTGGCGGTAGTTTGTGTTAAACGTGATGTGAGAAAAAGGGGAAGATTTAAAAGTCGCACTAGCCGCAGTAACCGATCTGCCTTGGGATTACGATGGAATTTTCCAATCAATAAATTTATGGCGAAAGTGTAATGTAAGTACCTATTTGTAATCGAAGTGGTGTTCTATAAATGTTCTTCAATTTAAAAACCTTAGAGATAAAGCTTTGTTCATATGTCCAGAAAAACGTTATACGTGATCTTTTCGAAATGGGACAACTATCGGACCCAGAAACGAACCAACCGGTGGGAAAAAAAGTTCGTTTGTTTGATCACGGAGTTCAGGAGTGTCTAGAACATCCCTCAAGTCCTTACTTAGAAATTCAGATACATTTCACTTGAACGTCATAGTGTATTTCCCTTGACCGGTCACTTAAGTGAAATCACTTGACCCATCACTTAAAAATCAAATGAAATTACTTAAGGCGAGAATTTACTACAGATGTCACTTACTTTTTAAGTGAAAATTATTTTGCTTGTGATGGGTTTAAAGTTATTTTTGTAAAACTAGTGTTCATTGATTGTTCATGTATTTTTATTTTTTTTTCAAAACAAATACAATTAATCTTGTGGCTTTTTCAAACTCTGAAATTTTGAAAATTTTTAGTTTTTGGCTCTTCCGACTCAAAAGGTTGCCGACCACTGACCTAGATCTATGATGTACGCACTGCTACATGATGTTCACATTGTTTCTGAAGTTTCGCCATCATTGAATTTTACACTTTTCAATTGAATCAATTTTGAAATGCGTTTTTACTTTATCTTACTGTCTCGGGGCAAACAGAGCACCATTGATCGGAGCACGATGAGCATTTTCAGCCGTAGAATCTTGCAGCAAATTCAATTTGATGAAGTAAACTGAATTAAAGAGCTACATCCTAAATCTTTTTGACTCACATTTGAAGGGAAACAATTCAGATTTCGCATAAACTGGGAAAATTCAGATATCCCAGTTGGCCACGCTTGGTCTACTAATGTGTGGTGGTAGATGCAACTCTATCTGTATCTATCACTTCATAGTAGTGCTGGAACAAAAATTTTATATGCGATGATAATGCTTCTGAATAAATTCTATCCGCTCGTTTTCATCATCTTTTATTTCTTCTTTCTTTTTACCCATCTATAAATTTTACAATCTTAAGATGTTCCTACTAAAAACGACAGCGTTGGGTCAGTGATAAGGTTGATAAATTAAGTAACAAAAACGGTACAATTCAGAAACGAATAGTTGGGATTTTTGCGCATTCTGAGTTGGTTTTGTTTAGGGTGGTTCAGGCTTGTTAAGGGATTGACAGAATGAAAAAATAATCAGAAATTTATGAAATTTCAAGGCGGTTTTGAATAAAATTTCGGATTTAAAAACGAAAAAGAAAATTGTGCGGTGTATTCAGGAGATGGAAGTGCACATTTCTATCCGGTAGGTATTATTTTTACCACTAAAAAAATTGATGCCACCGAGCCATTTGACCGCATCCAGCCCGTGAAACTACGTGCTGTCCCACTTGGCACGCTCACCCGCCCACACTCTCTGTTTGATTTGAGCTATTCTGAAAAAACAAAAAAAAAAGAAAGATTGCTGGAAGGAAACATAAATTTGTTGGATTTTGTGTTTATTCTAAATTCACTTCATTTCTACTTCAATACTAAACATACTGTATTTTGTTGTACTCACCATGATTATTTCGTTAACTATTTCCGCATCACATCCATCGCATCCAAACAATCGACATTATTTGCACATTGGTGAAAGTTGAAATCCAGCATTGGGATGTTTCATAGAATCAAGGTCAGGAACTCCTTGAAGACGTATAAGAAGCGGAAGATACCTAAGAAATCAGTAAAGTAACAATCTCGGGCAAAAACAAGCGCACGGAAACTTTACGAACGGATTTTGGACAACATTTGCATCTTGATAGACGACGAAACCTACGTCAAACGGGATTCAGAAATGCTTCCCAGCCCACGAAATCAACGGACGAGGAGGATGGATGATGCCGACTTCACGATTGCGATGGAAATAATTGGGCAGAAGGTTCTCGTATGACAAACTATTTGTACCTGTGGCCTGCGGGCAGTGGTTTCAGACAATAATCCAATTCATCGAGAAAAACATCAATCTACAAAATTTTTCAGATCCAGGGAACAGTTTTTTATAGCATAGAAGTATTCGAAAAAAATTGGAAGGCAACATCCAGGAAATGCATTTTTCTGATATACATGTGAAGATATTGGGCTTAAAATATCTTAAATTTAAAGAATGTTTAATGCTACGAGTCAAGTTTCTACGATGTTTGAGACCAATCTCTCCTTAAGAAGAAGGGGGAAGGGGATCTTCCATACAGTTCCATACACCAAATTGATCATGAAAGTATATTCGAGTACGAAAAATATTTTTTTCATGTTGCAAGACACCACCCTCTTCAACGGGAAGAGGGGAAGGAGGAGGGAGGTTTTCATACAATATTTCTGGATCACTCGAGATCGTATTATTTAAATTAGATATCAGAGGTTATTTGAGTAGAATTTTTTTTTTCTATGATAGGTTAAGTCTTCTTCCTCCTTGCACTGATTCAATATGAAGGGGGAAGGGGAGCTCCCATACTTTTTTTCAATAACTCGGATGCTAATCTAGCAGATGGTAACAAATTGGGAAGAGTTTTTTAAATACAAGAAATATTTCTAAGATGTTTGTTATTTCTCACGAGATTTTTTTTTTTCAATATGTCTTTATTTGTATCAATTCATCATTACATTTATATTACATTTTTTCATTAAATTAGGTGTTCAGCTCAATAATGAACTGTTCAGAGCCCTATAGTTAACTAGATATTAAAAATTTATTTGTAAGAATTAAATTTGCTTAGCGCAATTAAGTATTTAATGTAGGAGAACATCCTGTAATGGCAAAAATATTTTAAACTTAAAACTAAACACTATCCTAAAATTAAACTAGTTATAAAGAGAACGAATCTCTGCGATGGAAGACTGCATCGATTTGCCTCTGAAGTTGGAGATGATTTTGTTGGCCATCTCTTCGATCGATTCAATGCCTGCAATCCGATGAAGATCTTCGGTGCTGTGCCAAGGTGGAAGCCGCAAAATCATTTTCAGAACCTTGTTCTGAATCCTCTGGATGGCTTTCTTCCTCGTCGCGCAGCAGCTAGACCAAATCGGAACTGCATACATTATCGCTGGTCGGAAAACTTGCTTATAAATAAGCATCTTATTTCTCAGGCACAGCCGGGATTTCCTGTTGATGAGAGAATAAAGAGATTTAGTATATTTATTACACTTAGATTGAATATCTTCAATGTGATTTTTAAAAGTAAGATTCCGATCAAGTGTGAGTCCCAAGTACTTCACGTGATCAGACCATTCTAATGAAACCCCATTAAAAGTTATGGAATGATTTTCATTAGGTTTTAAAAATTGAGCTCTTGGCTTATGGGGAAATAAAATAAGTTGAGTTTTGGAAGCGTTAGGAGAAATTTTCCACATTTTCAAGTAATTCAAAAAGGAATTTAAATTTTGTTGCAATCTACTGCGTACCACCCGTAAATTTCGACCTTTGGCTGAAAGCAAAGTATCATCAGCAAATAATCTTCTACCTTTTCCTTCTGGTACATCAGGAAGATCAGAAGTAAAAATATTGTATAAGATTGGCCCAAGTATACTACCCTGAGGGACCCCAGCTCTAATGGGTGTCCTTTCAGAGCATGAATTTTGATAGCTTACTTGTAAGGTTCGGCTAGTCAAATAATTTTGTATAATTTTGGTGAGATATACAGGAAAATCAAATCGAGCTAATTTAGCTACTAAACCTTTGTGCCAAACACTGTCAAAAGCTTTTTCAATATCAAGAAGAGCAACACCAGTTGAATAACCTTCAGATTTGCTAGCGTTAATCATATTAGTTACACTCAAAAGTTGATGTGTAGTAGAATGTCCATGACGAAAACCAAATTGTTCATCAGGGAAAATAGAATTCTGATTAATGTGAATCATCATTCTATTCAAAATAACTCTCTCAAATAGTTTACTTAAAGATGGAAGCAAACTAATTGGTCGATAACTTGAAGGCTCTGAAGCACTTTTTCCAGGTTTTAAAATTGGAGTTACTTTGGCATTTTTCCATTTATTGGGAAAATAAGCCAAGTGAAAACATTTATTGAAGATTTTAACTAAAAAATTTAAAGTGCTTTCAGGCAACTTTTTAATAAGTATATAGAAAATCCCATCTTCCCCTGGGGCTTTCATATTTTTAAATTTTTTGCAAATCAATTTAAGTTCATCAACATTTGTCTCACAAGAACTTTCAAATACATTTGGTTTAGAAAGAATATCATCAAATTCAAAGGAAATTTGAGCATCAATTGGACTTACAACGTTTAAATTAAAATCATGAGCAGACTCAAATTGTTGGGCTAATTTTTGAGCTTTTTCTGCATTCATTAAAAGAAGTTTATCCCCGTCTTTCAAAGTAGGAATTGGCTTCTGGGGCTTTTTCAGAATTTTAGTTAATTTCCAAAAAGGCTTTGAGTAGGGTTTTATGTCCTCTACTGCTTTGGCAAAATTTTCATTACGAATGAAATTTAAACGACGTTTGATCTCTTTTTGAAGGTCGCAATAAATTAATTTCAAATAAGGATCCCTAGTACGTTGATATTGGCGTCGACGAATGTTTTTCAGTCGTATCAAAAACTGAAGATCATCATCAATTAAAGGTTGATTAAATTTATGTTTAACTTTGGGTATTGAAGCGGCTTTAGCATTGACTATTGAAGTTGTCAAATTTTCTACAGCCAAATCAATATCTTCAATTGAATTCAGTGGAACGTTTACATCTAAATTACGTTCAATAAAATTCCTATATCGCTCCCAGTCAGCTTTTTGAAAGTTAAAAGTTGATTTTAAAGGGTTTTCAATGGGACTTTGGGATAAAGAAAAAGTTACTGGAAGGTGGTCTGAATCGAGGTCCGCATGAGTAACTAATTGACTACAATGCTCGCCTAAATCCGTTAGAACCAAATCAATTGTGGAGGGATTTCTAATTGAAGAAAAACAAGTATGCCCATTAGGATATTCAACAGTATAATAACCTGCAGAGCAGTCATTAAACAAAATATTCCCATTTGAATTTGATGAAATATTATTCCAAGATCGGTGTTTTGCATTGAAGTCACCAATAACAAAAAATTTAGATTTATTTCTGGTGAGTTTTTGTAAATCTCCTTTCAAAAAATTTTTCTGTTCACCGCTGCATTGATAAGGCAAATATGCGGCAATAATTTTAATTTTCCCCATAGAAGTTTCTAATTCAATTCCAATTGTTTCTAAGACTTTTGTATTAAAAGAAGGAAGAAGTCTAAATTTGAGACGACTATTGATGACAATAGCTACACCCCCACCTTGTCGATCAAGTCGATCATTTCGCAAAATTTTAAAGAAAGCATTGCTTTTCAAGTTAATGTCTGGCTTTAAAAAAGTTTCAGTGATGGCAGCAATATGTATGTTTTGAGTTTTCAAAAATAAAAAGAATTCATCTTGGTTAGCCAGCAAAGATCTAGCATTCCAATTCATAATATTTAAACATCTATTTGGATCCATGAGGGAATCGTAAAGTCATAATAATTTTGTTAGCATAATTAAAAGAAGTTTGGAAAGCTTCAAACATTGAATTAGCTTTCAACATAAGTTGCATCATTTCCATTAAATTTTGATGCAAAAATTTTAATTTTTCCTCAGTAATCTCACCCAAATCAACAAAATTGTTAGGATCAGAAAATGAAGGAGAAGAACAAGTATTTGAATTTCGGGGATTTTCCCAAGCCTTCGCATGAACGTTGAGACTTGGTTTTTTCCCATTTTTATTAGTTATGCCTGGAGAGGGCAACCCATTTTCAACCACCTCTGAGAACGATAAACAACGAGTCTGTGGCGCAGATTCAGCACAGGTAACATTAAAATTACTTCGGGTATTACCCAGCCGTGATTCCAATGTAGACCGAGGCTGAATGCGAACAGGCAGGTTGTTTGCCGGCCCGACGTGTGAAGACGAAAAAGAGGAAGGAGGAGAAGAAACTTTTCTGGAAACTTTGGGATTTTTCCTAGAAGCAATAATTTTTGCCCTGATGGGACAGTCTAGCGAATTCGAGGAATGATTACCTGCGCAATTTGCACACTTGAAAAATTCTGTTTTTGGTTTATCACCACCATGAAGGCATTTAGATTTTTCATGATCGAATGAGCCGCAAAGCATGCATCTGGCATTCATTCTACAATTTTTAGTGCCGTGACAAAAAGCTTGACAACGACGACATTGCGTAATATTTTGAAGAAAATTGGTTGAAGATTTTCGAAAAGGTTCGAATTTGACTCGACAATGAAACATAAGACGAGCCTTTTCAAGAATTTGCAAATTATTAACTTGATCCTTTTTAAAATGGATCAAATAAAGCTCAGGAGCAAAACCAACACTACTGATATTATTCGTGTTGGTTCTTTTCCTCATTTGAATTACTTGAATCGGAGAAAAACCTAACAAGGAATTTAATTCAGTTGTGATCTCATCCGGTGTCTGATCGCCGGTGAGACCACGAAGTACAACTTTAAAAGGACGATCACTTCTAGTATCGTACGTAAAAAATTGGTGTTTTTTATTATTCAAATAATTAAAAAATTTTTGAAAATCATTAAAAGATTCCGCCAAAATACGAGCAGTTCCCCTTCGACCGATCTGAAAAGAAATTTTCACATCCTTGACGGAAGTGACGATTTCTTTTCGAAAGGCATTGAAGTCAGAAATCGTGACCGTAATTGGTGGAACTTTTTCATTTTTAAGAGTATAAGAAGAAGAAGATTTCTTAGTACTCTTATCAGAATTAAATATGAATATTTCCTCATCACCGATGTTATGAAGGACATCGAATGAATTGGAAATTTCAACTTTTTTGGGCGATGGGCCTGAATTAGGTTCGGCAATCCGTTTTCTTCCGGCCCTTGAACCGGCCGATGACTTCCCCATGCTGGAAAGAAAAGAGAAAAATATGAATAAAAGAAAATAGAAATAATTTTAGCACTGAAAAGTGCTGATTGAAAAACAGGTAAGGAAAAAATAAATAATGTAAAAATGTTCCTGCAGGTACACAGCAACGATACGATGCTCCGGCGTACGTGTTGACGGCTCAACGGTACAGATGGAAGTGATTTCTCACGAGATAAGATAGAGGAGAGAGGTGCTAACGTTTGTATTTGCAAATCTCATCAAATAAATTTAACTAAATGTTACATGAGAGAGTATAAGGGTACAAGAAATGATAATGTGGTTATTAAAAAAAACCCTTGTGAATAAGAGAGGAAAAATGAGTTCCGCACAGTTGTTTGTATAACTTGAGAACTTATCCAACAAATCTAACCAAATTTGAAAGAAAAAGTAGTCGAGTATTAAAAGTGTTTCTATTTCTTTTAAGGAGAGATTCCATACTGTGCAGAGCCAAGAATGGGGGAGGTTTTATAGCAAAGTTTTTAAAACTTTTCAAGCAATAGAAACCCTATTTTATATTAGAGGTTTTTTTTAAAGATTCAAGAACCCTCTTTCTTCCAGAGGAGAAACAGGAAGAAGGAAAGTATAAATAGCTCAAAAACTTATCAAGCAAATGGAGCCATATATAAATGTGAAGTTAATTGGTTACGAAAATGGCAATTGTAGAGAGGGCCCCTCTCTACATTTCAGTCGAGAAAGCGAATAAAAACGAGTTCTTAATATTAGGTTTAAAACAATTAATGTAGAGAGGGCCCCTCTCTACATTTCAGTCGAGAAAGCGAATAAAAACGAGTTCTTAATATTAGGTTTAAAACAATTATTGAAAAAAAAAATTCAGATCAAGTTTAAATGAAAATAATTTCAGAGAATCTAATCTTCTTTGTTTTCCAATAATTATTTGATTTGAAAGCTCTCATTGTAATGATATCAAAAATTTATTTAGATGAAATTATTTTCACAAATTTTTTTGTTTTTAAAAGGTGTAGCAAAGCACACCAAGTCAGGTAGTTATAAAATAATAACCTACGCTAGAAGTGAGCGAAAGTTTGTCTTGTTCTGCAAACCGAGTTCCGCATACCATTGTTGATAAGGGCGACAAATATGTATGATTCCATGAATCGTTTACTTACTTCAGTTTGAGCTTAAGCTGCTTAAGATTGCTTAGTTAATATATGGTTTTTATCCATTGGAATAGTTTTCATTCAAATTATTGAAAATTTTGAACAAACAGAAAACTGTAACTTTTTTAACGTAAAAGCATAATTCTGGATGCGTAACAATTCTAAAAGTTTAATACATTTCGTACCTTCAATTCAACTTTTTGGAAATATATTTAGTGGTATGAATAAGGTTTAGCAATTGCTTCGGTAGCTTTTACTTTGCTCGAAATCAAGCAAAGCAAAAGCCCAAAGCATTTGCTTAATTTGGTATGAATAAACGTTTTTTGGCAGATGTGTACTAAAATCTTAGAACATAGCTTTTGCTTCGCAAAAAAAGAGCTATCCAACCAGCAGAATCTGAAATTTTCTAAAGTAAAATGAAAGAAGACGATCAAAAAATTGAAAAGTACGGCTAAAATAGCCATGAAATCGACGGCGCGGGTGGTGGGTGTAAGAACGATCGGAAAAATTTAAGTCAATACATGCTCGTATGTTGATGTTTAAAGAAAATTGAATATTGTCAAACAAAAAATGGCCTAGCTTTTTAACATTTATCATAAGCTCTCCCACACGTTTTCGAATCGGGATAATCCGATGTATAAAAAAAATAGGCAATAAGCGCGCATCTTAACTTAGATGTTTTTTTTTTAAATCTTTGAATTATAAAAAAAATCATATAAATTTGGGAGATCTGAATTATGTTTTAAATTATTACAACTTTCTTCCAACTTCAAGCCGATTGGGACTTCTTCCACTGTAGCCGGATTTTTTTAATTTGAAATATTTACTAATTGATTTGTTTTGTTTCATCTTAGACGAATCATTTCATACAACGACAGGAATATGAAAAAAGTTGGGTTATCACTTCGACTGTTCTTTATCTATATTGAAAATGCCTTTTTAAATTGTATTGAAGTGTAATATTGCTAATTTTATAAATTCATGACGTTGTTGAAGAATTTGTTTATTGGAAAAGTCTGCTACCAAGCATGCTTAGAAAATTAAGTAATTGCTAGGAGATTTCTCGAGCGATTGCTTCAGATTTGGGCTTTATTCATACCGAACTAGCTTGTTCTAAAAGTAAAAGCTCCTGACTGAGAAAACAGCTGTCAGAAAAAACTTTATTCATATCAACCGAAGCAATTGCTTTCTGCGACTGCTCGAATGCTCGATTTAGTTTAGTAAAAGCAATTGCTAGGGGTTTTTCATACCACCTATTGTTGTGCTTCCATCCAGTATAATATCAACGAGTTCGCCTGGCCCGTTGTTGTATTAGTGAGGCGCGTGGTTTTCTAGAGGCGGCCAATTTTAGGAACACAAAAAAGGCCACAATTTGGAGCGGAGTCACAATAAGGAGCATTTCAATCAAAAGTTTGAAAGGATTTATTTCAAATAATCCACAGTTTTCAACCAAGCCAAATTTTTACTATATTCTAGGTAAGTAAGCATCCATATTTGTCGAAGAACATCCAAATGTGCACATTTCAGGAAGGTTACATTGTTGAGGAAACTAGTCAACCATGCCTTAGGGGCCAATACCGGGTACATTTATCCTGCATTATTTCGTTGTTGCTTTTTTAATGGATGCTACACTCATCGTTTAGTGCAAAGTGTATCGATCATGATTGGTGAACGACAAAAAACTTTTCTCGACCAGGAATTGAACTCGAGCACTCTGATTACCACTTCAACACTTGACCACTAAGCCAAATTGTTGGATGACCACAGACAAACAGTAGCTCTATAATTGTGTTGAATTCATCGAGTTCAAATCGCTGCTGGATTCTACGGCAGATATTGCCCATTGTGCCCCAATTTATGGGGCTTATACAAAAAACAAAAAATAATTCAAATGCATTTTTAATCATTTTGATCTTTTTCTTCAAGTTTCAACCAGATAGGAAGGAGATTTCTTTAGTGTCTGACTCACAGATCTTTTCCATGGTTAAATAAGCGTCCTCCTAAAGGCGGCTATTTTGCCTTCATCTCCCCTAAGTACTTCATAGCTAACAAGATCACCCAAGTACACTAATCGTATATTCTGATCGATGTCGAAGACGCGTGCCAAAACCGTCTTCAGATTGTCCTCGATTTACAGCGATTGCTCGGTGAAATGGAACCCAAATCATAAGCCATTAAATTTTCATGAGATTTATTGCGCACAAAACAGCAAAGATTAGGCAGTCGATTGCAACGCGTTATCGCGCAACCCCATCAATCACACATCCACACGCCGGTTGATGGTACCTACCTACCATTTTGGTGGTGGAACCGACAGCGCCAAAGTTGAAAGTTTAGCAACTGTTGTTGCTGCAAGCTGCAAACTGCAAACTGCAGCAAGTGCAGCAGCAATTCATATAGAGAAATCTGTTCAATTAGCCATTTATTAGGCAATCGTTGGTTGGTTGATCGGTAGGCAGTTTAATGCACTGCTGCCGGCAGAAAACCAGCGATTGGAGCGCGATTCCATTGAGGACACGACATCGTTGCAGAAATGTTGCTATCGGAAAGTTTGTTGTGGGGTTGCGTTTTTTTGTAACTTTTTTTTTGCGTCACCAATAATGTGTAGTAACACATGTGTGACTGAAGGTAACACAATTTGGTCAGGATTGGTCTAAAACTCTGAGGCTGTTTTTAATGGTTTTTTTAAACTTATTTGTTCACGGTACAGCTGTTTCGCTCTCCTTGATGGAAAGTGTTATTGTAAACAGCCGGGTGGACCAATTAGTTCGGCCCCAGAAAACCAGCAGCTGTGGGGTCTCTTTATTACGAAAGTGAAGCAAAGTTGCACCACCATACTGTTTGTTTGGTGTAGTTGAGTTGGGTGTTTTTTTTTGGCGAAGAAGGTGAAGCGCATATGTAGATTGAAATCATTGTCATGTGTTGCAGTTTTCTTTCATGAGCAAATGAAAGGCGGCGCCTTCAGATGATGTTTCTGGTTTGCATAACTTTCGCGTCGTTTTCCTCCGCTTCTCAAAACAACAATCTTTTATTGAAAAATTACGATCAATGGGCTGATTCGAGTTGATTGCAATCGATTGGCGGAAAGGGATAATTGTGATAGGCTTCAATAAAGTAATTACAATACCGTTGGATTTCAATTCAGTATCGCTTTTTATCACAATTTTTTATTGCTTTTTTTTGGTTCAGTTTTTCGCTTGTTTTAAAACATTGAAACAGAACAATACTCGCAAAAAAAATTACACTTTTAGAGAGCTAATAGCAAAAATTGGGCAACATTCCTCGCTAGTATATTTAATTTCCTGGATAACAAAAACAAATCACGCAGGCATCAAAAATAGCGTTTTCTTCTTTTTGCGCGGCTCTTTCCGATAGGGTATGTACATTTTAAACAAAAAAAAAACAAATTTAACAGGACCTTTTTTACACAGTTTGCATGCATGTTTCACTAATTAAAAATCTATACAACAAAAAAGAGAAGGAGTTGTTAGTATTGCAATCATGACATTTCGATAGCTGAGCAAGTAGTGGGTTTTTAAGGCGCTGGAAATTTTCTTATTCGGAACCAAGCCTTCGGGAGAGCTCACCTGGCGGCCGAGGGGTCTCATCGCTTGGTGAGTTCTCCGATGTCTAGGGCCCAAGGATTGGGATTCACTCTACATAGATCCCAATCGAGGGCCATTCCAGACCAATCTGGCGCGCGAACGATTGGCCGGGACCTTTTGCCGATTAAAAGGAGCTAGGCTCGGTTCGAAAAACTAAAATTTCTCTACATTTCTGGGTTTTGGTTTTTTTAGGGGATTTGCGCGCTAGGCGGAACAACTGCGGGTGGTTTCTCTGAGGCTGAAAGCGCGTCTAGTAGAAGCTGCCGTAGCTGTGGTTAGATTCCCCATCTTGAATTAGAGCTGCTGGAATGCTGTACCTCATCTATAGGATCTTCTCACTTGGGACGTCGTTGGTTCCAAAACGCTCAGGATTAAGGATTCGCCTCGCGAGATTGACCTTTTCGTATTTTGAATATTTTTTTCGTTTCGGGAACTATTGTTTTGCTGTTGTTTTGATCAGTTTTATGTTCTCTGTTTAGGTGGTAGAGTATCGAGTTTCTTCTTCGTTAGTAGGTAAGGGTTGTTAGTTATTTAGAAACTAAAATCACAATCGTTTGCGATATAAATAATGAAATGATGGGGGCTCTTCTTGACTTAGTGATGCTCATGGTGGATTTCCGATTCGTAGTGATGAGATTCCTCGTGTCCATCGTCGTGATGGTGTTCCTCGTGGTGGTGCACTGGGACATGGACTGGGACCTGAACTGGGACTGGGATGGGCTTCTCAATCAGGACCGGGGTGTGCTTCTCAATCTCAACGGGGACTGGGCGCTCAACTGGGACCTTGACTGGGTATGGGACGTTCTTGTACACCGGGACTGGGATGTGCTTCTCAACTGGGTAGGGCTGGGGCACATGGACCTTGACTTCCACTGGGACTGGCTTGTCAACATGGACTGGGACTGGACGGTCATATGGGACATGGACTGGAACTGGGATCTTCTTGATCACTGGGTATGGGACAGGCTTTTCCACTGGGACTGGGACTGGTTTGTCAACATGGACTGGGACTGGACGGTCAACCGGGACATGGACTGGGTAGTGGACAATCTTCTCGACTGGGTATGGCTTCTCAACATGGACTGGAACCTTGACCGGGACAAGGACCTTCTTCTCAACTGGGTATGGAGCTGGGACAGGGACCTTGACTGGGACTGGGACCTTCTTTTCCACTGGATAAGGAGCTGGCACATACACCTTCACTGGGACTGGACGTTCCACTGGCACATGGACTGGGACCGGGACCTTCTTTTCAACTGGATAAGGAGCTGGCACATGGTACGGCACTTTCACGATTTCCTTGACTGGGTAGTGGACAGTCTTGTAGACTGGGTATGGTTTTGGCACACCAACCTTAACTGGAACGGGGATGTTCTTCTCCACTGGGTATGGGATGTGCTTCTCTACCGGGTATGGGACCGGGACTTTCTTGACCACAGTCAGGGTTTTCTCTTCGTGGGTTTCGAAGTGCGGCACATCGTGCTTGTCCTCGAAGCCTCCGTAGCTGCTGGTCCAGTCGTGCAGTCCACGTTTGTCCTGTTTCTTCTCATCGAGGTTCGTTTCGGCGGTGTTAGCATCATTATCTACCTTAGCCTCCGCCACTGGTTTCTTTTCATCTTCGGCAGATGCAAGAAGCACCAAGGCAAACAGACAGACAACTCCCTGGAAAGGAATGGGTTGAAATTGGATTAATTTTGAGTTTATTTTTTTAAATAAAATGTTCCGATTTCAGCTTGTCCCTCCAAACTAGAAGAATTTTTGTATGAACTGGTTAAAGGTAGACAAAGTGTTTGAATCCCTACTTAACAACAATACAAACATGGCACATTTGGTTCCTTCAATGAACATTCAATCTTCATTTGAACATAACCGTACACAGTTAATGATCAACAAACATTTTTGTAGCTATATTCTAATGCTGTTTTGATCGTCCGTATAAATTATAGAATGATCCTATGGAAGTTGAAAAAACAGAATTTACCTACCAAAGTGGAGGCAATATACATACATTAATTTCATTTCTTTCTAAAGCGACCAAATTGCACCAATTGGTATTTCCTGAAACAGACATTGGTCCGCTTTGTTGATGTTTTTTGTTTTGAAAAATCATAACATCACAGTTGATTTATATTTTGAACTGTGAAGATTAGATTTGTTAAATGATTCCTAGAAATAGACATCTTTTGTTTTGTTCCAACTAACGTTTCCAGTAGAAATTTCACATTTTTTATCAGTTTCGAATGCAATGGATCTATAGAAACTCATATCAATCTGAAAAAAAATGCTATTGTAGCACATATAATTTAACTTGCATTTGATTTAGGCATCAAATACATTTAGATTCTGCGCCGTCATTGAACATGCTTAACGTTGTTGTTATTCAGCTGACCAGAGGTTGCTAAACAACTTGTAAACAATGAGAAATCAACTGTTTGTTTACAAGCTGGGAAGAAGCTGATTAACCAGTTCTCTTACTGATCAACAAGGCTGGTAATATTCAGTCAATTTTGTTCGATTCGATCAATGTCTAGTAGTCAAAGTCGTCTACGAATTGAATGACTAAGCTACCATTCCAGTCAGGCAGCAAAGTCATTATTGAATGTCATTTTTGTATTCTACTCGCATCAAAAATACGGTCATCTTTCTATTTCATTTCATGGCTGTATTGGAAGGGATTTTCGTTATTAGCTGAGCAACACTTGTAAAAAAATGTAGTTGTGTGCCATAATTAGAAAAAAGTCATAGCAAGCAATTATTTTTTATTCAATTTGGTCGTGACATTGTAAGCTTAGGTCGCTGACCAAAAGTTATTATCACATGACAAAGACATTCAAGCAGTATCAAAGTCGACTGATATTAGCTGTCTGACACTGACCATTTGCAACTCTGCTGGTCAATATTACTTAATTCTGATTCCATCTGATTTTAAGCCATCTGGATACATTACTGGTTGCAGAGAGCACATTACGCTAATTTTCTTACTTAAATATCGCGCGGGAGCAAAATCATTTCAAAATTTACAAACATGGGTGACTTTCTATCATATCCGATATAAACTGACTTCAGACGACATTTTATACGATCTTTTTTCTATGCAGTTGGAATTGCGATTTGCAACACCATTATAAACGATTTAAATTATCCTTTCTGATACGATTTTATTTTTGCTTGGTGGTTGAGAGAAAGAATGAGTTTATTATCTGCTCGACCACACATTGAAGCTAAGGAGATGAACTGAACACAAATAACTAAACAAAATTAAACATTATATCTGTGATTTTTTTGGGGAAGCGCATAGGACTGATATGCGAAAATAGAACACCTGAACTTTCTGAAACGGCCTACGGTGACCTTGATTTTGGGATCAAAGTATATGAAAAGGGGTCGTCCGTAAAAATGGTTTTATTTGTTTGGGAAATTGTAGTGGCTATATGATAGATTGTGTTTGAGCACTTGGGCCAAAAAGGCTCATTGAACTCGATGAACTCGAATTTCGGATCAAGATCTTCAGGAGAAGAAAGGGTCCATTTAATCTATTAATTGAGTTTGGAACAGTGTTGTGTTTACTGATTGACTAGGAGCATCCCTATAAACTGTTTGATGTGTTTGATTAAAAGCCAAAAAATGCATAGGATCGAAATGGAATCAACCAGTTGGGGTTTTTAGGAAACTGCCTGACGAACGTAAGATTGGCGTGATTATTAAACAATGCAAAACAAAAATTCACTTGCCGAGGTTTCATAGAGCGACCAATTGATATTTATTTCTGAATTTCAGATTGTAGATGAGAAAAGGCGTCGTTCATTGAACCATTGGAATGATTTTTCCATTAAATCTTAAAAATGTATCGGATTTTCATGAAAGTTATGACTTGCCAGGCAATCAATTAATTCCTAATATTAAATTAAGGATTGGAAGCCAAAACAAAGGGTCGAGCATATCTTGACTGTCATTCAAAGAACGTTTTTTTCATTATCTTGATAAGTTTTTTAACTGTTATATTTTTTTTTAAACATATATTTATCAAGATATGTTTGTGAATACGTTAAATTTAAGGTGAATTAACTGAATGTGTAACAAAACAATATAATTCAGGATAATGAAAGTCTGCCAACCAAATTTGAAAGTAAGGTCGTGAATGACAAAAACATACATAAATGAAAATACTTCGATTAAACAAAAAATCGTCGATGAGAAATTTTCAGTTCAATGTAATGTTCTAAAATACAGTGTAATCAATCGATAATTAGTTTAAAAAGAAGATCGCTGCCATGCAGTTAAAGCTCTTAAAGCATTGAAATTTCATTTTAATCCTATAAACGTCGTGTTTGTGTAGCTTATTCTATCTAACTGGTAGAAGATTCTGACAGCTTAACTCTATATTTTTTTAAATGAGTTTTGCTACTTACAGTTCACATTTTAAAGGAAAATTTAAGGTAAAAAAATGCCTTTGAGATTTCTTCCCCAATCATATGGAAATGAGTAAGCCCGAAAGGAATCGTTGACGCAAGTTAGTAGTGTACTTCAGGGTCGTAGGAAGAACTGCCTTATGGAGGGGGTTTTGTTGACAAATTTTTTCCTATAATATTTTTGCTTGAAAAATTCATTAATTCAAAATAGTAAAAAAAAGGAATACCAAAAGTATCTCATTATTCAGGTTTGAGTTTTTTTTATAATAATTTTTATCATTTAAAATTACTTTCGAAAATAAGTTCTAAAAGCGTTCAGTTTTCTTGAGCCTTTAAAAAATAAATTTGGGATGTTGAAAGCTTCATTTGAAACAAAAACATGATTGGGGTTCAAATCAGATATATTTTCAACTCTTGTAAACTCGATACTTTCAGATTTTATTTTAAATCTTTGTCTTTGAAGTATCTACAATATACAAGGTTAAACAACAAGTCAATTATATATATTTACAGTTGAATTTTCCTGAACCCGAAGATTTATTATTATCAACACTAAATTGTCATAATCATCATTTATTTGATTTTTACAGACCCGAATGACCCGGGTGGTTAAAAGGTCTCTAATAAATTATAATAATAATAATAATCATTTATTTGATAAATATAATCCTGAGAAAAAAATGTAAATTAAAATTCTGATTTTTCAAAGAAGGCAATCTTCAAAATGAGATCAGATCTTATTTTATAATATGTTTTGTGTTTTGTTTTGGGAAATTTCGAATGTTAATTCTGAATCTGAATGCTGCATTTTGAACCTGAACAAAAAATTCTGAATTCCTTATTTGGAATCGATGTGTGAATCTAAATTCCAAATAAAAATTCCCAATAATTATGGCAATGGCCTTTTATAAAGAAATCCTTGACTAGAAATCTATTATTTGAATTTTGAATCTTTGATTTACTTTATAAAATATTTCTTCAATTATTTATTCGTAATTCAATTAGTAAATCTGAATGGAAATTCCGAATGATGAAACTCTAATATTTCAGCTCTGGATCACCATTATGAAGTTTCAATCCTGCATAAGAATTAAGAGTAAAAATTTAAAATCCTTATCCTAAAATTGGTTTGTTCTTTTGAATATTTTCTTTTAAATATTCCAGAATGATGAGTTTCGAACATAAAAAATGAATCAAATTTTAGGTTTAAATGCAAAACCGAGATTCGAATGAGCAGTTTGTCCTAATGTTTAACCGAACTGAAAATCAATTAAAATAAACAATCTGGTCACAGGCAACAAGATTAGATTTTCGTAAAAAAGAAAATGGAACCAGAACATCGGAAAACGATTCAAACCTAAGCTCGCTAGATATATTTCCGCACTTATCCGGGCAGAGGAAATCCGAGCTATTTTGTCTTTAAACCTTGCACAATCTGAGCATTCGATTTCAAAGTTTACAACCCAAAATCTGGGCAATATTCAGGCAGATGTGAGAATTCTTCAATTCAATTCAAGAAGAATAAAACTCGAAAAGTTGTTTTTTCTTCATCGAAACCCATTAGCCAGTTTATTTGGATAAACATTGCTCAAAACATTGTTCTGGAAGCGAAATACATATTTGTTACCAAGCATTTTTTTTTCTTTGATTTTGCAAATAAATTTAAAACATTCGAGCTCAATCCAGGTTCTCGGGCAACCTGAAAGAGTCTAATCTTAATGAAAATTCGATATTGGAGACTAAGGACTGTGACCAAAATTCATGCACCAACTTTTTTTGCGAATATCTGTTGAGAGCGTTTTTCGAGTGAAGTCTTTAAATGTCTATCAATTAGAGAGAAATTTGTTGAACAGTTGTAGTAGGACTTGGGGTAAGATTTTGAGGTTTTGGCCTTAGTTCTGAGTCGAGATTCTTACTCTTGATTCACTTTTGTCGTTCATCATTTGTACTGAGAAATAGAAATATTTGAACAGTTTTGCAATGTGTTGCCCAATGGTGTAATAATAATTTCAAAGAATTTTGTTCTTATTTCAGGTTATAATAAATTTCGCTTGTCGATAAAAGAAATTATCACATCAAATCATAAGAATAAAAATTTGGGCTGGCTTGCAAGTTTTCTGCGCGTAAGAAAAATAATGTTCTTTTTTGAGAATATAATAAAGGAACAACATAGATTTTGGGAACATACTATATCTAACCAAAACTTGCTGGAGCTTTTAATGAAATAATCAGGAAGAAGTACATTTGTTGCTTTTTGTTCACAATATGATAATATTTTTATATTTGAGTGAATAACGACACACAAAGTTAAGATTCTTAAATTAGAAGTCTACCAATTTAAAACATGTTTAGTAGAGATTTGATCCTAAAATGTTCTATTATTTAAAATTAACTTGATTGAAATCTTTGAGATTACTTTTCTAAACACATATAAGCTTTTTCCAAAAAAATTTAAATAGTTTTGATAGCGAATGCGACTTCGATTTTTTCAATTTGAAGCAGAAATTAATCAGATGTACCATCAATATTTAATCATTTTCAAAATGATTTTCAAAATTAAGAAATAATGCAATTGTCGTATATAACGATGTATAAGAAGCACCTGCATTTTTAAGCGTAAATGTTTGAAGAAAGTATAGAACGTACCCTTATTTTTTATTTAAATTCTTAGTGACAAAACTGCGTGTTATACACCGTTAAATACGGAGTACTTCCTTTTTTGATAAATTGTTGAGATAAAAAAATCTGTATAGTAATGTAGGAAAATTTTCGTCGTATAAATTAAAACTGGTATCGTTGGAGCATTGACTTATGACCGAAAAACTTTTAAATGTAGTTCGAAGATGGTATTAAATTGACCCACAGTTGTTTGTTATTTTCATCCTGTATAAAAGTTTTTGTCAGATTTTTTTCCCATAATGTCCTATTAAAGAGATTGACCAATAAAGTGAACAAGGGTTTAACGTCAGGGCCAAAATACTCATTGATCACACGAACCAATAAAATCCCATCATAAACCGTGTGATATTGTTAGCCAAACAGTCGCAATTTTCGATCTAGGTGAAACTGCTTCTCATCAAATTCAGCCTTCATCCATCAATGCCACACCGTCAAATCCCATCTTCAGACCCAATCATCAATTTGACGGAAATCAAAAGACTTAAACGACCGCTCCAAAACGAAGGCAACGAACTTGTTTCGATTTCGCTGTTTGTTGCTGTAAGTGCATCACTAAAACAATAAATTTTCACGTTCACGATCGAGGAGATGAATGTTGTCGTGATTGTGTTTTGGTTGTTTATTTTTCCTTTTTTGCTGCCCGTATCTTATTTTGTGGTTCTCATTAGTTCCGCTCTTTCAAGTGTGAAATTTCTATCCATCTTGATACCGCGTGGTGGGTTGATGAATCCGCGCGTTTTTTTTTCCTCCCTAGTAGGTATAAGTCGTTTGATTTTGGCCCAGCCGACGATTTTAGTTTAGATGGGGAGGGTTGTAAATAAATTTATTCACTTTCTCGAGTTTTTGCTTTCGATTTTGGATAACGCAAATTTGCCATGCTTGAACTGCCGTTGTAAATGGCTTGTCATTATTGGTTCGTTGATCTGGATTTGAAGGTCCATATCAGTGAGACGGTATCCAACTCGGTGTCCCAAATCACTTTTTTTTTTCAAACAAATATCGGTTCAACAACCTCGAAATAGCATGTCTATTCACAAAAATCTGTTCACACGTCCTTTTAGATCACAGAAGTTTTATTTCAGGCACTCTCAGCTGTTCGATTGTATTCTTGAATCAGATCCAAACACTTTTTAATCAACCGTTAGCACATCTCAAAGTCCTTTAAAAAATTTCAGTAGCACTTTTGGAAACAATTTCTTAGAATATGTTACACTCAACTGTCCATGTTAGAGCACACTCAAGATCGAAACACCCAGAAAAAAAAAACCCAATAAATCTCCTTACCAACAATTTCATATTTAATCGGAGTGGAATGTATCTGAGAAACAAGCAAAAAGGTAACTGATGTTGAGTCTAGCGAAGGCTTCAGCTTTTATACCACGACCATACTATTTCGGTTTCTTTCCTCTGTCGAGACCCACTAGAGACCGGGGGCTTTCGGTTTGCAGGAGCGCTGCTTTCGGGTCTCTGCTTGGGGTGGACGAGGGCTTCTTCTTTTCGATTTTTTTTTCGTTCAGTGGCCATCATGTGGCTGATTTTCGTCGGTGTTGTTCACACGCCGAAACCTTCGTCGTCCTCCAATCGGTTGGACTCCATCCGTCCGTCCGCTGGCGCTGTGCCCTCATCGATCATCATTGCCCGCCCATCTTCTCTCTCTCAGGCTTCTAAGGTTAGTTGCACTAGATGATTCGATGCACCCCCTTTCGGATGCACCGGTCCGTTGGAACCACCCGTTTCGGCCGATCGATCGATTGGGGTAGAAACTTATTTTGGAAACCAAAATAGAATTAACGGTGGAAAAAAAACAAGACAATGTGAATTTTTTAGTGTTATTGCGAAAAAAATGTTTGCAGGCAGTGCAGCATCTTAATTTTTTTTTGCAAATAAAAATAATGAAATTTTTTTTTGTGAAACCTACCGGCTTGGATTTTCAAACAGTTTCTATTGGTTTGTTCTCAAGTTTTTATGTTTTAAGGACAGACAAAGTATGCAAAGTGAGTTACCTTACTTTGGACCTAAGCCCTACTTCGGTCCCAAAATGCCGCATATTTATCGGAAATAACTTATTCTCCTGGAAAACGATTATGGTACTCCTTTGCAAACAATGCACTCCAATTCTTCCTTTATCCTTATCAAATCCGTTGAGTCACATTATAAGCTCTCCAGAAATCTGTTAAGAAACAAGAGAGTTTGCCGTCATTTGACCGCGCGTGGTATGAATAGGTAAAAACAGTGCAATATTGGACACCAAAAAGCAATTTGTAATCATACTTAAATAGGAGTCATCGTAAATGATAATGCATACCGATTTACCACACAGCAGTTGATTCTATTATTCACGAGCTCTTGGTTTGACGGAAGCAGTTTGTATCCGACTTGGCATCGGCTTTTTCTGCTTCTCGTTTGTCTTAAGACCCAATCTTACCTTTCTACCGATAGACAGCACTAATAGGGAATCCACGACCATCCAGGGTAGCCACATCCTGAACTGAGGCAGTTTTATTACTGATTTAAGCACACATGAATTACCGGTCCAAAGTTTTGTCCACCAGACCCGGCTTCCACGTTTTTTGTCCACTAAGCTGCTTTCCTCTCCATACTTCTGAATTCAATTTCAGACCGCTTTGGATATAGTATTCCGCCTCACGACATAACTTGACGAACATAATTCCTGAATTTCACTCGGTCCATGGCAATCGTTCTCCAATTCCTCGGACACCCCACGTTCGCCAGATCATGCTCCACTTGGTCTAGCCATCTCGCTCGTTGCGCCCCCGCTCGTCTTGTTCCTACCGGATTCGTAGCGAACACCTGTTTTGCAGGACAGTCGTCCGGCATTCTCGCAACATGTCCTGCCCAGCGTATCCGGCCAGCTTTCACCACCTTCTGGATACTGGGTTCGCCGTAGAGTCACGCGAGCTCGTGGTTCATCTTTCGCCTCCACACTCCGTTCTCCTGTACGCCGCCAAAGATGGTTCTTAACACTCGTCGCTCGAATACTCCGAGTGTACGCAGGTCCTCCTCGAGCAATATCCATGTCTCGTGCCCGTAGAGAACAACCGGTCTAATGAGCGTCATATACAGGTTACACTTCGTGCGAGGGCTAAGTCTTCTCGACCGCAGTTGCTTGTGGAGTCCATAGTAGGCACGACTTCCGCTGATTATTCGCCGCCGGATCTCACGGCTGGTGTCATTGTCTGCGGTCACCAGTGAGCCGTGACCTTGTTATTACTGGACAAGCGGGTTCGGTCGGTCTCGGATCCGCAGGCCAGCATGTACTTCGTCTTGGACGTATTAATCATCAACCCACTCCTTCCTGCTTCGCGTTTCAGTTTGCGGTAGATGTCTTCCACCGCCGCAGATGATCTGCCGACTATATCAATGTCATCGGCAAAGCAGATAAGTTGACTGGATCTGTTGAAAATTGTGCCCCGCATTTCGCCCACCGCTCGTCGAATTACACGTTCTAGCGCCACGTTGAACATCATGCAGGATAGACCATCACCTTGTCGAAGCCCCCTGTGCGATTCGAATGAACTCGACAATTCACCCGAAATCCGCACACAGCACTGCGTTCCATCCATCGTCGCCTTGATCAGTCTGATCAGCTTCCCGAAAAAGGCGTTCTCGTCCATGATTTTCCATAGCTCGTTACGGTCGATCGTGTTGTATGCGGCTTTGAAGTCGATGAATAGATGGTGCGTAGGCACTGCGTAATGTAATGTAATGTAATTTCAGACCGCTACAATGCTTATTTCTTCCCTTTCCGCCAACTGACTCAGCGAAATGTTGGGGATAGTACACCATTTATGCTTCTCAATTTTACGCAAATTATTAAAAGTGGAGCCACGATACACAGATTTTCAGGTTGCGCTGTAAACAACAAAACCAACATCATTCGGAATGTGCAGAGTTGTATCAAAATCCTGCTGAGACATAATGGGACACCCTATACAAAGTGGTCCGTTACCTCTGGTTTGGGATAGATTTGACTCATAAAACTCTCTTCCAACTGTTTGAAACAACTTTAGAATTATTTAAAAGTATCCTACTAAAGGGTGTTCGGATCAAAAGGAAGCCAACTTAAATTCGCCGTATTTTTTTATTTATTCGTATAAAAAACCTGAACACCTCTCATTTTGGAGGTATGTGTGTTTAGAATGATGATTGTGTTTGGCTTTTGTCATTAGGTCTTTAGTTTTCAAAATGGTGTCCAAGCAAGAGGAGCTACGAATCAGAATTTTGTACATACGTCGTGAAAATCCAATCTACACGCACGTAGAAATAGAAAAATCGTTGAATGTGGCAAAATCAACCGTCACCAAAGTAATAAAAGTGTTCGGGGAACGTATTTCGACAACTACAAAGCCGGGGTCTGGGGGAAATCGAAATCCGGGAACCGCGGTGAAGAAAAGAAGCGTGACTACCACTTTCAAGCTAAACTCCAATCTCTCCGTTCGAGATGTCGCCAATAAGTTGAGAATATCGTCTACAACCCTGCATGAAGCTTAAAAACAATCCGGACTATCGATTTATAAGAAGGTAGTGACTGCTAGTCGCAATGAAAAGCAAAACCTTACGGCAAAAACAAGCTATCGGAAGCAGTAAGCGACATTTTGACAAAGTTTGATTGCGTAGTAATGGACGTGTACGCCAAGGAAGACTTCAGACAGCTTCCAGGCCAAGAATATTTTACAGCAACAACGGAAAATATGGCAGAGAATTTTAAGCATATTAAACTATCACAGTTTGCTAAGAAATTTCTCGGCAATCTATCTGTACCAGTCGGTTGAAAAGTTACATTTTTGTTGCAACCGGGACCTTCAACCAGGAAATTTCTGTGAAAGAGTGTCTTCTAAAGCGTTTGCTGTATTTTCTGAAAAAACGTGACTTGTCTGTGCGGTTTTGGCCGGATTATGCATCCTGCCGTCATGTGAAATGGCCTTGGAGTACTGGGCAATAAAAAAGCGGGAACATTGGAAGAGTAAGAAAACATTCAAATACGAGATAAACATGTTAAGAAAATGAAAAAAAAGCTGAGAAACTGGTACCTGATGACACTGTAAAGACTTTGATGGAGGACACCAAGCGAAAACGCGTTCAATTTTGCACTCAAGGCTCCATCGACTTATTTTTTTTTTGATTTTTGAAGTAAATAAATGTATAAAACTACCCTGCAATTTTGGTTTGATTCTAAACATTATAAGAAAATTGGCATGACATTTTCGGTGTCGTGATAATTTCGTGTTCGCCCTTTAAACCATCGTGTACGCTTCTTCCTCTAAGCATGAAAGAGCTACAACTACAAGTAATTGCTCATAAGGAGACTATTATTAATACATTATTGATCGCGATATTTGATGAATTCTATGGGATGCTATTCATCAGAAGTCCCCTTAAAAGAAGCTTTCGGAAACAAAGGGTTTCTAAAAACCTTTCCTTCCGTTCCTGTGCATCCATCGACCATTGGTGGGTGTATTGGACCTGGCAGCCAAGTTGGATTGAACCCTAACTGATTGGCGACTGCAATACCTCTTATCGTACTTCCTTGCCAACCCGATGTTCCTAGCACATTCGTTGGGCCTGAAGGCAGCGTGCATCCGAAAAAGGTGGTGATACTGGATTAAACCTGTTGTTTGGAACGGTAGCTCGTTAGCACTTTCCATTGCTCTTGGAACTCTTCCGTGATTCTGTATCGGGACCCTTGATCCTGTCTTGGTACAAAAAATAACTTATCCACTGCATCTTATTCCTCTTGATGGGTTCATAACATTGGTCAGATTATGCACAGTTGTTGTCCGTTGACCTTCCGCGTAGTCACTTCCTCCTGTTGGTTGTTCTTGCTGTATTTTCTTTTTGGTTCTGTTCTAAAGCATTGAGATGGATCTGCAACACCGCCAAAATATTCTGCCCTTCAATGTCTTGCTGCAGTAAACTTACAGTTCATTGCGCCCCAGAAATGTTACCGAGGATCATCAGTCCTTGGATTTTCTGCAGCCCGCTCAGTTGCTGTTGGTTATACAGTAATGCCTTGAACGTCACCACCAACACCCTGATGATTATTCCCATCGCTTCGTTGTGTCGGGGACCTGTCTGCGCTCCTGCCGCCAGGAGACTCATCCAAGGAATATCACTGCTTCCGTGATTCACCATGTCATTGTCCGCAACCAACGTCTCCAAAAGTAAATGAAAAACCCACGATAAACCCATTTTCGTAACCGTCGAAACAAAACCTTCTGGCTACTTCCAGTAATCTTCGAGCATCCACCACTACTAAAAACACCCTTTCTATCGGCACCTCTCTACTACAGAGCGCGTTGGTGCATTACGATTTTCTGAGAGCGACTTCACCAGATTCTTCGTTACGACCACTGACAACTCCCCAAACTCTCTTCAAAACCGATTGCACCTTCACTGCGAACCGGATATAACAACTACTGTGTTGCGAACACTCTAAGAACTTACCGATGAATCGTTTTCAAGATCTCCCAAACGATTCATCGGTACGACCACTGACACCTTCCAAACTCACTTAGAATCCCCGTGGCACCTTCACTACCAACCGACTACCAACTTCCAATCTTGTGGCGTGAACACTCTGAGAACTTTGTTCTCAAGATCTCCCAAATGATGGTAGCCCTACTGAATTCAATAGCCTTGTGGTTTCGCGAGGTTTTGCGATTTCACAGAACGGACGCATTAATCCTTTTCTTCGCGTTTTTCTCATAATTCTGCTACCGTTTCTACTGGCCACTTAAGTAGTTCCCCGGAAGAAAATGTGAGGATCCCGGTTGAGCCTCCAGTTGTGACCGCCCGAGTTGTCCCGGTCACTCTAATGCCACACATGTCAAACAAAAAAAAACTCTCCTAAAAACAAACTTCCAAAAATACACCGCCCGCCAGAATTTTACTTCGAATTTCGCGTAATTACAATCGTTATCCTTGACCGATCACTTAATTCCTGAGTAATCACTGCCACTCCTTCGTAATTCTCTAGATTCGAAAAGTCTGTTTCACATAGAATCTGGTCGGATAAAATAGATTATTTCTCCGCAAAGAAAAAACGTACAACAAAAGTAAAAATGTTATTTTGTAGGGTTTTTATTGCACTTTTTAAAAAATACATAAAAATCATTCGTCAGCTTTTCTGATGAATTTTCGAACTTTTTTTTGTGATCCAACCAACATTTTTCTGCCCAGTACTGCTGGTAACCTCCGCCATCTTGTTCCATTACTTTTCCATTTGAGCGGTTTTTTTCGTGGTTCTGCCTGCCACATTTCTTCAGTTTGCCCTTAACTATTAAAGCATGGATCACTACAAATCTGGACGCATTGAAACGGGTCTACCTCGGAGCTATGTAAACGAAATAAAAATGTATTGTTAATCAAAATGTAGGGTTTTCATTGCACTTTAAAGGAAAAATAATAAAAAAATTATTCCAATGTTGTTTTGATGAATTTTCGAACTTTTCGTCGAGTACCACTCATTACAGTTTGGATACCCTATTCGCTGACCTCAGCGGCCATTCACTGCCCTTAGCGGCCATTTTGTTCCACAATCTCTTCATCTCTGTTCCATCCAGAGTCATCCTACCATTCTTCTTCATCTTCTGCTTGACAATTACCCAAAAATTTTCGATACGGCGGAATTCACCCGTTGGCCCGATACCATTGTAGTACCTCTTTGCTGTAGTGGCAGCTTGCCAAATTTGGCAAAAACTTAACTGGTCCTTTGTGAGATCTCATGTACGGAAGAGTACGTTTTCTCAGGCACTCCTCCTTGCACATTTCGGAGTCCATGGTCTTGTTTTTCACAAAAAACCGGAGTTTTTCGTGCGCAGCTGCAAATATCTTGCCAGATCATACACTTTCTTGCAAATTTATTAGCAAAAACGAATTCGAACTTGCCGGGGACATCACCATGACAAGTGCAGTGCACCACTGCAGTGGCTTTATAAAATTTTTGGCCAGGAAGCTGCCCAAAATCCATCTTCACGTACGTTTTGTCATCCATGAGGGTGCATCCGTCGAACTTCGTTGCAATCTTCTTGTATAACTTCCGGGCACGTCCTTTCTTCAATGTCCGGTCTGCTTCAATGTCCGGTTTGGTTGCTTACTGGTCCGATAGGATCGTATTCCTTCACCCAGACGAATCCTTCTGACGGTGCACCAGTCGGCGTTGAATTTATTGGCGATGTCGAAGTCCGACTACCCTGTGTTTGCCTTGATCATTCTCAACAGCTTCAAATGCAGTTTCCGATCCTTAATGCCACTATGACGCTTGGTATGAACCTGCCGATCGATAGTACGCATCTCACGGAAACGTTTGAGAATGCTTCACACGGTTGATTATACCATTTTTAACAGTTTCGCGATTTTTGCACCCGACCTTGTCGGGTTTTTGACTTGAGTGTCCAATATTAATTTTTGTCTCGCGGCTTCCATCACGTGTAACTTTTTTGGAATTAAACGAATGTGTCCCCAGTGATGAAAATCTTAGTCTTCTTCCTAGAACTACAGATCCCTTGCCAAATCATCAACTTACGAGCAAATTTATCTGCGAAATCAAACTTGAATCTACCCGCAACATTCCCTTTACGCTTCGCAAGGTAAAATGTGTTACCGGGTATTTGTCCAAAATCCATTTTGACGTAAGTTTTGTCGTCCATCAAAATGCATCCGTTGTACTTGGTCAACACTTTCTCGTACAACTTCCTTGCCCTGGTTTTGGCAACCAGGTTTTGTTTCAGTGTCCTGTTGGGGTGTTAGCTTGCATGAGACGACCGCAAGCCTTCTCGCAAACAAATTCGTCGAGCTGTACTGTGGTTCGTCTTGAACTTTTTCGCCAAATTACGCAAGGAGATTCCAGGATTATTGTGAACTGATCGAAATACCTTTGCTCGCAGCTTCCGGTCATATGTTCCACTTTTACGCCTGGTTTGTTTTGCTCGATCCACCGTAAGGGTCTCCTGGTAACGTTGCAGCACCGAATTTACAGTCGATTTTGGATATTTCAGGAATTTCGCGATGAAACAGACTTTATCCAATTGGATATCTCACTGAGCGAGTGAGCTTCGCGTGTTGTAATTCAGTTTTTTGTGTTGAATTCGAGCACCTCGGCAAAAATTTTCGAAAGGAAATTATTTGTAGCTTTATAGTAAATCATTTGAGAAAAAATGTGAACAGTTTAAAGGTTCTTTCGCCGAAAAATGACATTTTTTTTGGTACGCGGCCATTGCACAGTGCACAGTGGTCCAAAAGGGCTAAAAGTGGAACTTTTTTCATAGCGCCTCTGTTTTTCATCTTATCTCTTAAGTGTCTTCAGAACGTTTGCTTCTTCAAACATGTTTCATAATTTGTAAGTTTGAAAAGCTAGTCAAAGTCCACTATAAAAAAATGAAAATTCTAACTTTTTTGTTTCAATAGATAGAGCTTTATTTTACAGTACAAAGTTATAGAATACGTAAAAATATGAAATTTTGTTGAATACATGAAAACTCTATCTCTTTTCAGAGCAGAGTTATAAAAATTTTATTTTGAAAGTTATTTGAAAGTTAGTTTTTTAAATTTAACTATAGTAAGATGAGGATTTACATGAATAAAATGCAAAGAACATTTATTGGAGCATTCAAATCACACATTTTGCACAAAATTTCCACATTCTACGACGATTCCTAGCCAACTTATTGCAACTTTAAGTTTTATTTTTACTCAACTTCACGAGCGTTTATTGCAAAAACGTACAAATGGATTTTTAAAACTAATAAATCATATTGAAGCTTGAACTAAGTGCGACAAATTGGTGATGGCGCCATCTGTCTCCACGATTTGAATGCCTCAACAAATGTTCTCAACATTTTATTCATGTAAACCCTCATCTAACTATCGCTAAGTTTAAAAAACTAACTTTTAAATAACTTTCAAAATAAAACTTTTATAACTCTGCTCTGAAAAGAAATATAGTTTTGATGTTTTAAAAAAAGTTTCATATTTTTACGTATTTTACAACTTTGTACTATAAAGTAAAGCTCTATCTATTGAAATAAAAAAGTTAGAATTTTCAATTTTTTTACGTGGGCTTTGACTAACGTTTGATACTTACAAATAATGAAGCATGTTTGAAGAAGCAAATGTTCTGAAGACACTTAAGAGATAAGCTGAAAGACGGAGGAGCTACGAAAAAAGTTCCACTTTTAGCCTTTTTGGACCACAATCAGTGCTCCAGGACGGAACTTTATCGTGACAAAATTAATTACGAAGATACTATAACTACATATAAAAACTTTTTACAGTGCCCAGATAGAGCAAAACTGCCTTCTACAAAGTTGTAGCCATCAGTATTTAACGAAATTTCACTGAAGACACCATATAAATATGAAGTTTTGTAAGTGAGTCATTCTTTTAATATTAAAATGTTAGGGTGTGTCGAAACAACAATGAACAAAAAACATGTGAATAACATTTTTATGAGTAATTTACTGTTTAAACCCTAATTAAGAAGTGCGCGACCACTGGTACACTTGTGAGCGGCAATTGGAACAAGCATCATATGAGTGCGTGGCCATTGGTACACCGACACTTTTTGTGACGTTATAATGAAAAATTTCTCGCTTTTAAATTTTTCCCTTAAAGAACGAAAGTTTTACAACGTGTCCGTGCTTTTCTTTTCAGAATCACATAAAAAATTAATTTTGTACGGCATAGAGAACATTCGTCATAGCCTTTGGTGCAGGCACGGTATCTTGTTTCATCCATCTACCTCTTTTTCTGTCCTCTGTGAGATTTTTTAAAAATCCCGGAACAAAATTTTATCAAGAAATTTTTTTTAGATTAGATTTACGGAAATCAAACGATCGGAGATTTCAAGAAATCTTTAAAAAAATAGCCCTCATTTGTTTGCTCCGGATATTCGTATGAAAGTGCGGAAAGCGTTTTAGTGTGGGAAAAATACTAGAAGGCTCGACGACTCCCTTTTTTTGCTCGAGATTTTGGAACAAGAATTTTTTTCCACGTGGTGCTTCGACATTAGCGCATTCGAGAACCTTATTGGAATGAGCGTTTATTATTCGAATTTTTGGTAAGACCATAGATATTTCCTATAACTCATATCAAAGTCTATCGGACAATTTGACAGAATTCATTCGTCATGACAATATACCGAAGAAAATGTGAGCTACTTTTAGCTCATAAACTTGAAACACTTGTCAAATATTATAGTTCCAGAATCAATCTTTCTTTTTACACTGTTCACAGACTGTCGACAGTATTAATTTGAACAAGAAAACTTCTTTGAAGTCCGCTGAAGTTTGCATTCAAAATTGTCACTTTAAATGCAAATGTTAAATGATGCCTACACGATTAAAAAAGAACGCTAGCGAAGAAATTTTAGTTGAAAAGTTACAAAAATAATACAAAAATTCTATTGTTTTATTTAGTTAAGAGTCTTGAGCATTGTAGAACGAAAACAAAAATTATAATAATTATTTAAAAACTCATAATCACTCGCATTGTAAAACGAAAAAAAAATTAAAAAAATTATTGAAAAACTCATAATCATTCGAATGTTTTTGATAGTTAACCTTTCGTTGAATGTTGTAATTTTCAAAAATTTTCCCATTCTAATAGCACTTTTTGAGTTGAGCAGTTTCATTGTTAACGTGAGGTTTTTTTGAGAGCATACTTTACGGGTATATGAAGTGAAGCTCATAGTTTTTACCCGTAATGGAGACATATTCAATGGTTATAAACATGCCTTAACTATACCAAAAATGCTCCGAAAGCACGGGTTTTTTGGTGGATCATAGTGATAGCTACATTATCTGATAAGCTGAACGCTTACTATACTTATCTTTTTCAACCATACAATCCGCAGGTCTCGTCAAAGTTACCTTCAACCATTTTTTTCAACCGATTAGATGATTTTCTACAACGGAATGAAAGAAATTTCATTGTCAGTAGTCAAAACTGACGGAAAAAGGGAAAAATATGCAAAAATGAAGGTTGTCAGAAAATTAAACTATAAATTTGATAACAGGTACAGAGGATCCAAAAGAAGCGGAAGAAAAATAGAATAAGTGTCAGGACCATCAGGTTGTTGATCTCGAAGATGGTTGCACCCGTTGAATGATTGCATCCTCAAAACGCTCTGTTTTAGCTGTGATCGAAAGCAGGTCATCGTGGCGTGGCAAATGCCATTAAATTTTGTTGCTCCGATGTGCGTAATCGGTGGTTCGAAATGGTTTTCCAAAGCGCAATTTCACTGCGGTGGGCATTTTTGTATGACGTTTTCCCAACCCGATGAATATGAATGGACGTGTGTTAGGTATCGACCAAAATTTTCCAAACCTCTGCCCCGAATCGGTGTGGCAAAAATCAAAACAAAACTTGGTAGAGTTTTATTTTGAACCGAGCTGCGAGTCGACGATTGGTCTGTCTGCTACTTTATTCAATGTAATCGACCGGCAGACGGTTGGGTTTTTTTTACTTTCGACTGACGGAGAATGTGCCTTTGGTGAATTTACGTTAGTTTACCGGCATTGTGGAGGAAAAAAAAAATTATAAATTGTCGCCAATAAACTACCTAACCTAAATATTTTAAAGTCTGCCTAAAATTTAAGTTTATTGGCGTTGTTCTATGGCTTGAACGTAATTCAATCAGTCAATAATTTTTTTTGCAAATTTTAGATTAACTTATTTTCCGCTTCATAAATTATTATTCTTCGGAGAAGGCCATCTTATTCTCACCGAAGATTTTTTCGAACGGATGAATAAACTGAACGAATCTTCTGTGGCACAGTTTCTATAAACCGGTGACCTCCGAATATTGATAGACCCTTTCCGATCAACGAACCGGAGACAACACGTAGTATCCAACCTTCTTGTTCATGAATCTTGTCGCCCCGTTCGGCTTCAAGAAATAACTTAGAAGTCAACCATAACCGAAAGAGAAATATAGTAAGTTCACCAAGTGAGACATATGGTATGAGCTATTGCTGCTGCTGCTGATGGTTTTGGGCTCTTACCACACGAAACCTACATATCTACAGTTTTACTAGCTAGCTGCAGCTAGCTGTCAGCTGACCTGGAACTAATAGGTGATTTGATTTGATTGTAACATTTTCTTGGAGAATTAATTGATCCAAGCTGTACATTGCGATTCGATGGAAGTTAGATTGTGGTTGCTCAACTACGTGTTGAGTTAGATTAAAAGGTTGGTTATTAAATAATTCTAAACATTTCTCTCCGTGCCTTTAAGGTTGGACATCAAATTGCTTGTAAAGTATAATCACAACTTAGGCAATAATTTCTATTCTTAGACAAGGTTAGTTCTCAATCATTTTTTTT
This sequence comes from Uranotaenia lowii, assembly GCF_029784155.1. NCBI lineage: Eukaryota > Metazoa > Arthropoda > Insecta > Diptera > Culicidae > Uranotaenia > Uranotaenia lowii. The sequence continues at coordinate 115,952,959 of NC_073692.1, forward strand.
TGTGGTAAAATTGAATTAATGTTTAAGAAGCAATTTCTTGTGACCATGTAGATCACTTGAGGTCATCCTTAATTTTGGTGAAGCGAGCCATCAGAACAATTAACGTACTATTTTCTGTTTTCATAAAAACTGGTATCGTATTGATCGAACTGTGTTTTTTTTCACCTTCATCCATCAACGGCTGACTTATGGATGGCTTCGTGATTGCACTGACGACCCCTAAGTGGGCGATTGAACGATTTGGGGGTTTTTCGCAAAATGAATTCGAACGGCGCACGGAGTTGGTCGTTTTCCTTCAACGATCGGCCTCACAGAAACATGAGGATAAAAATTGATTTTCTTCTCGGGTGAACCAAAAAACAAACCAAAAATGAAATAGATAAAACTCCCGCTGCCATATGTGTGTGGCCTCGGGCTCGAAATTTCCAACTACTGATGGGTTTCCATTAACTATACGGCGAGTTTTCCTCGGCGTTTGCACGCTCTGCTTTGGTGTCAGTTTTTACGTAACGATGCAATTAAATTTAGTTTTTCTTTCGGCGTGTATCATCATCGTCTATTCAGCAGCAGCAGCAAAACAATTGGAGCCTGTCAGTCTGGCAGTCTTTCTTCGGCAACCGTAAGACGATATCATCGTCAGCTGCTATGGAGAAAGGTTCGAGTTTTGTTACGATTTTGCTGCAGGAACTATTGCTGCTGTTTTGCCCACCATGGATCGTCAAAAGTGAACATTGTTTACACAATTTATACAGTTTTCCCCATTTACACCTGTTCACATGTGCACAAACACACATTGCTCCAGCAGGTGGAACACGTGGTCTTACGATAATCTATCAATGTTGTTGGATCCGAAAAACCACCTAGCGGTAGGCTAGAGAAAAGCAGAAGCAACAATTTTGAAGGGAGAAGCAACTAATTTGGAATGATTGATTTTCAACTGCAATCTATTTCTCTGTCAATTATTGACCCAACAAAGATTGACTGCATTCAAGACCTCAAATAAGTTTTCCATTGTTCGATTTGATTTGAAGTTTCAATAAGTGATATAAAATGTGTTTTATACACATTCACTTAATCATCATTTTTAAATCTCTTACATCTATTGAGAAAAGCCGGTTTCAAAAATATGCGAGAGTTTGTTTTACACCAAAGTGTTTTAAAGACAATTATGAATATTGAACTTCGATTAATTTTGTATTCTGTAACGCCTTGTCATCAACGCGTATTAACCTCTAACTGTACTGATTACTTATGCTGATGTATATAAATATATGGTTGTCGACCATCGACAATCAATAATTGAAAATCGACCATCGACAATCGACAATTGAAACACGACAATCGACAATCAAAAATCGACAATCTACAGTCAAAAATCGATAAACGACAAATGACAATCAACAATCTAGATTCGACAATCGAAAATCGAAAATCGACAATCGACAATCGACAATTGTCAATCGTCAATCGACAATCGACAATAGACAATCGACGATCGACAATCAACGATCGACAATCGACAATCGACAATCGACAATCGACAATCGACAATCGACAATCAACAATCGACATTCGACATTTGACAGTTCGCGATCGTCAAACAATGTGTAAAAAATCTTGCAGAATTAAAAAAAAAAATATAAAACAACATTGAGAGAACGTGGAAAATTGAACACCCTGTAAATTTGATAAATCGATAATATCAGAAAATAAAGAAAATTTGAAAAAAAAATTGAAAATCTAGAATCTTAAAAAACCATGTAATTCTAATTAATAAAAACAGCTTGTAAATTTGAAAAACCAAAGAAATCTAAAAAGGCAAGAAAACCATGTTGATGTTCACAACAAAATCAAGAAAAGTAAGAAAATCAAGAAAATCAAGAAAATCAAGAAAATCAAGAAAATCAAGAAAATCAATAAATCAAGAAAATCAAGAAAATCAAGAAAATCAAGAAAATCAAGAAAATCAAGAAAATCAAGAAAATCAAGAAAATCAAGAAAATTAAGAAAATCAGGAAAATTAAGAAAATTAGAAAAATCAAGAAAATCAAAAAAAGCAAGAAAATCTAGAAAATCAAGAAAATAAAAAAAATCAAGAAAATCAAGAAAATCAAGAAAATCAAGAAAATCAAGAAAATCAAGAAAATCAAGAAAATCAAGAAAATCAAGAAAATCAAGAAAATCAAGAAAATCAAGAAAATCAAGAAGATCAAGAAGATCAAGAAAATCATGAAAATCAAGAAGATCAAGAAAATAAAAAAATCAAGAAAATCAAAAGAATCAAGAAAATAAAAAAATCAAGAAAATCAAGAAATTCAAGAATATCTTGGAAATCAAGAAAATCAAAAATATAAAGCAAATAAAAAAAATCATGGAAATCAAGAGAATCAAATAAATCAAAAAATAAAGAAAATCAAGAAAATCAAAAAAATCAATAAAATCAAGAAAATCAAGAAAATTAAGAAAATCAAGAAAATCAAGAAAATCAAGAAAATCAAGAAAATCAAGAAAATCAAGAAAATCAAGAAAATCAAGAAAATCAAGAAAATCAAGAAAATCAAGAAAATCAAGAAAATCAAGAAAATCAAGAAAATCAAGAAAATCAAGAAAATCAAGAGAATCAAGAAAATCAAGAAAATCAAGAAAATCAAGAAAATCAAGAAAATCAAGAAAATCAAAAAAAATCGAGAAAATCCAGGAAATCAAGAAAGTCAAGAAAATCAATAAACTCGAGAAAATCAGGAAAATCAAGTAAATCAAGAAAATCAAAAGAATCAAGAAAATAAAAAAATCAAGAAAATCAAGAAATTCAAGAATATCTTGGAAATCAAGAAAATCAAAAATATAAAGCAAATAAAAAAAATCATGGAAATCAAGAGAATCAAATAAATCAAAAAATAAAGAAAATCAAGAAAATCAAAAAAATCAATAAAATCAAGAAAATCAAGAAAATTAAGAAAATCAAGAAAATCAAGAAAATCAAGAAAATCAAGAAAATCAAGAAAATCAAGAAAATCAAGAAAATCAAGAAAATCAAGAAAATCAAGAAAATCAAGAAAATCAAGAAAATCAAGAAAATTAAGTAAATCAAGAAAATCAAGAAAATCAAGAAAATCAAGAAAATCAAGAAAATCAAGAAAATCAAGAAAATCAAGAAAATCAAGAAAATCAAGAAAATCAAGAAAATCAAGAAAATCAAGAAAATCAAGGAAATCAAGAAAATCAAGAAAATCAAGACAATCAAGAAAATCAAGAAAATCAAGAAAATCAAGAAAATCAAGAAAATCAAGAAAATCAAGAAAATCAAGAAAATCAAGAAAATCAAGAAAATCAAGAAAATCAAGAAATTCAAGAAAATCAAGAAAATCAAGAAAATCAAGAAAATCAAGAAAATCAAGAAAACCAAGATGTTGGATGTACTTTTTCTTGCAGCAAATTTTCCAAAAGTGAAAAGTGGAAAAATAAGGATTTCAAGTGAAATGGACCGGCTATTCTCAGGGAATCCATTTACCTGTGTTTCCGGATACCGTTTTTCGAGTTAATTGGTCATCTTCGCTGTTTCCCAGAAGCTGACGGAGAACCTGAGTTTTGATAATAATCGAGCAAAGATGAATCGTTTTTATCGGGACGGAAGACCCCAATTGGAGACGGTACTAAACAAATAATAGAGCTACCTATAAGGGAGAGAAAGGGCCCTTTGGGTTTAAGGAACCAACCACGGAGTTCTACCGTGATGCCATTCATTGGCCGGAAAGGGTCGCAGGTGGACCCTAGTTAATAAGAAGCCAAATCCCAAGCTAAGTATTTATCTTTAATTAGTTTTCAAAATTTACTCTATCCCTCTTGTACTTTTCATCAACATAGCTGGATTCCAGTTATTCAAGAGCTACGAAAATGATCGAAATTTGAACCTTTTATACTTTGGTTTCAACAAATTCTGCATTTGTAGCTTTATTTGTGCATTCTGAAGTGCAACTTTCAGTACCGTTTTTATTTATCCTTCCAACGACTGGTATCATCTGGAGTTACTCAATTACGTTTTTTATAAAACCATTTTTTTTTCAAATAACCTTTTTCTTTACAGTAATTTTAAAAATCATACATGCAGTTTTTCAATTGATTCTTTATCTAGCAACATACATCAAAACATTAATAGACACTTATCTATTTGAAATCTGAAGAATTAGCTTTAGAAAGTTTCTCGTTGTGATAAAAGAATTAGATATAACACCATTTAATGGATAAACATTTATTTGTATCGTTCTACTGAATCGAAAGATCCGTTCACTCATTTCTTTGCAAGATAAAAATATTTAAAATCGAGTTTCCATTGCGCGTTTATTGCTAGTTGAAAAGCTTTTTAATTTATAATTTATGTTTTGCATCATAGACCACGATAGGAATTTCACTGAGAAACATTCAGAAGCTCAGAAGAAAAGGTTTTTCTTTGGCCACTTCACTTACCAAGGTGATCTTCATGCCACATTTCCTTTACCCCCCAAAATCAGCGTGAGATTTGTGGAGGGATGGCGTACAGCCGGTCTCCGCAAAACAAATCATCACATGTGCTGCACTTCCCATCCTCTATCGACTGCACGGACTTGGCCGGCGTCGTCATTGGTTTATTTCAAAGTCTGAAATTCTCAAAACTGTACAGTGAGATTGTGTTGCTTGATCCCAGCAACCTTTCATTTGGTTCATTGTGCAATGTTGATTATTTCGAACCAATCACGGAGTGCAACCATTATGCCATTGGCCGGGAGGGGCCGTAGATGGACCGTAGTTGATAGCAAGCTCAAGCTCAAGCTCAAAATCTAGATAATCAAGATAATCAAGAAAACCAAGAAAATCAAGAAAATAATTACGACATGACAATCAAGAAAATCAAGAAAATAAGAAAAAAGTCAATTTAAAAATTCAACGTTCTAATTCTCTTCATGAGGGGAGAATGAGGAAAGAATCCTTGGGGACATTTGATTCCTTTGCTGTATCTCGAAACAAAAATGTCAAATGTTCTAGAAAAATGTACCAAATAGAACAAAACAACAATGTTGTTATCTCAATTAATTTAATAACTATATATTTCAAGTTATTGAAGTTTGTTGAAAAATTTAACAAAATGTGATTTGAAGATCTATTTTTATTACTTTGAAATGTTTATTACAAGAAAAAATTAAAATAAAACTATCCTAATCCAATATGCCAATCGTTAGATAATGTCACATTTTTGAAGCAATAGTAAACTCTCAATTTTTTTTAAGAAACAGTTTTCCAAAATGTATGTTATGGGTATAATTGATGCCTAGGGTCCCAAAAGATATATTTTTCTTCTGAATGGATCGTGATCATTGGTTATCATAAAATTATTAATGTTTGTCCAATAACTAATTTTTATCCAGTAATTATCTGTATTTAAAGGACTAAAAGTACTGTAGGGGAGAGTGGGGATACTTGATCCCCTTTTCTTATGTTCACCATATCTTTTTGGAAAAATTTAGCAACTCGCCGTCTTTGACATTTTCTGACAGCTAGTAACTTCAAGTTTCTATGCTCCAAAAATTAGAACGATACTTGAACCCGTTGATGAACTAGAAGCATTTTAGTGGGAGTAAAAAAATGCGATTTTTCTGAAGTTAGGGGAGACTTGATCCCCTATTGAAGGAGACTTGATCTTTTATTCAGGAAGCCCTAATCCTTGTATAAAAATCAAACAAAACCCCAAGATAGAATGTTAATTGGCTATTTTGGTCATGTTTGTTCTCATTTCACAATTTATAGCAGACACAAGAATAAAATTCTATAACTTTGTCTCAACGCTAATAACATTGCATACTTAAAGGCGCTATTATTTATAATTAAGAGAAAATTAATTATTTTTGCTCATTTCTTGAGACAATTGTTTGATAAATATTAGTTTTTGGATGAATATTAGTAATTTCGTAGTCAGCAATCATAACGATCAATTCAGAAGAAGAATATGCCGTTTGGAAGGGGGATCAATTGTACCCAACTCTAGGGGATCAATTGTACCCATAATCAACATTTTAGAAAACTTTTTCTGAAAAAAGTTGAGAGTTTTCCATTACTTTGAAAATATGGCATTATGAAGTTCATTTTATGCTCGCACGATTGATAAATTGGAACAAATATTTTTTTCATAATTTTCCCATGTAAGGAATATTGTAAAGTGATGAAAAAAGATCTTCAAGTTACATTTTGTGAAATTTTTCAAACAAAGTTCAATTACTCAAACAATTATTTTGTTAAAAAATTTTAAACTACAAGCATTGTTATTTTGCTCATTTTGGCACATTTTTCTAGAACATTTCATCTTTGTAAGACATTCCAGTTTCTGGATATAGCTAAGGAATCATGTATCCCCAGGGATCAAGTATCCTCATTCTCCCCTATTCATCTAAAAACTAGAAAATTGCGTCTTAAAGTATGCAAGTATGTCTGATGTTTACAAACGTTGAAATAAGAACTAATAAGGCAAAAAAAAGTCAACGGACCTTTTATCTTCGGATTTTACTAGATTTTCGCCTAGGGTCAGGGCATCCTGAATTAAGGATCAAGTATCCTGTAGCTTAAAAAATATCACAATTTTTTTAGCTTCGCGAAGATGCTTCTAGTTCATCTACGAGTTCATGTACCGTTTTAAGTTTTGGAGCTTACAAACTTGAAATTAAAAGCTCTCAGAAAATGCAAAAGACAGCGTATTACTAAATTTTACCAAAAAGATATGATGAAAATAAGAAAAAGGGATCAAGTATCCCCAAGCTTCTCTACAGTGTACACAGATCGCAAATTTTGCGGTTCGAATTATATGCTTCACTTTCTTTCAACCTAATATCGTGCCCACATATGGTGTCTCGAATTTCTCAATGAACGTTTTGTTACTTACTTATTTCTTTCTCAATGGTGCAATAATAATTCTCCTCTGCATCGGTAGGCAGTTTCAGCAGAGTTGTATGCAAAAAATAAAGCGCATGGAAGCAACTGCATTTGGTAAAGATCCGAACAACTGCTGATTTTGTATAAGCTAGGGATGGCAAGTTGTCGTTTTTCTCAACTATTAAATAAAGGAAGCTGGTTGGATTTATATGATTTGTTAATTATCTTTTCGATTTATTCACTGGAATTAATATAGACCTTCATATTGCAAAATTAGAATATCGATTTAATGAATGATCATCTCTAATAGTGGATCCGATAGCTTTGCTTAGAAAATGACTACCATTTCTACCTCTGGCATCGTTCGAGGCGTTCAGAGGCGTAAAATCAGTCAGTAGGTTAACAGCACGTAAGCAAACTTCTAAGCCGTTTTGCTAGCTACCGTCATTTCTTGCCGATTTGCTGTACGCGGCGTCGTTGCTGCTACTTACTTTTGCGGCTGAAACATCGATCGGCGGCCAATGTTTTCAACACACAAGAAAACGCCACACATTCACCCCAATTGAATGGCTGCGGTCGAAGCACTTGAAATTGCCGTTCTGCCAGCCAGACTTTGGGGCTCGAAACAAAAACAAAACACAAAATAAAAACTGCTCACAGTCCCCCCAAGTAGTGGCAATAATGGGTGGCGCATTCCATACCTGGACGATGACGATCAATGTACCCCCCTTATTCTGGGCGCACGTGTGTGAGTGTCAATGGAAAATTCGAGCAAAACCCGTCGCAATTGATGTTGTTGATGTTTGGTTCAATGTTTCGTCAAATCGACATTCATGTTGCTCAAAGCGATTATCGTTTCGAGGCGTGTGAATTGCACCTCACATAAATACATGATGAGCGTTGTTGCTCCGCGAGGAAATTAGTCATATACCAGTTTGAGGAGAATTTTGAAATTTGCGGCCGTTGCAGCTCAGCACAAGTAGATTGTGGAACTAATATAAATAGTCACTTGGGCAACAATTAATCGGTAATGATCATAATCATCATCAGCATCGCCGCAGTGCCCGAGTGACACTTGAGTTTTAAAGCTTTCGGATTGTTTGCGAATTTAATGCTCCGCTTTGATGCATTGGTCAGGGGGATCTTGATACATTACTACGCGGATTGAGCGTTTAATATGGCTTTTCTCATCTTAATTGTACATTTCTCAACCTCCCTTCAATATCTTCAATTCGTAGGGCACTCGCTTTGATCAATCTGAGGACAATTAGGGGACAATTGATAGACTGACGGTTTCAATTATGGATTTAAGAAAAATAAACGAAACAATTTTTACCTCAAAGCCTACTTAAAAATCTGTTTAGTGATCTGAAAAACATTTAAACAAGCAATACAAAGTGTACAATAGGGTGTGTTGTTTTGAAACTTTTTTCGTATTTCTAAAACCCTGTAGTCTAAAATTTTTTTTATTTTATGTCAAAACGAACAACTAAATTTTTGCAGATTTTAAAAAAGAAATCTATGTACATAAGTACCCAGGTTTTGATTTAAAATTTTGTATGAAAAAACGCAAAAATTTGTTCGGAAAATGTCATGTTTTTGGATTTTTTTTAATGTTGTGTTCTCACGCAATGTAAGTGAAATTTCAATACATGGAGTCCAAGAGAAAGTTCTCTGGTTACAACCAGAGTATATTTATCATAGGGTACCGAACATCGAGCGTGAAATTTGCCCACGCCAACCATAATGACGTAGTTGTTATGAGATTTTTTAATCATAACATAGGACACAAACTTGAATCTTCGTTTTTGTCATTTGCATAAAAATTTCAGTAAATAGCATAAAGGAACTAAAGTTTATGATAAAACAATTGATTTCAGTATGAATTATTGAATAAAGACCTTAGGGATTGCAAATTTCGATTTGCAATCCAATCAACATTTTTTATTGAAACTCTAAACTTAGCATTCAAAAACACTACCTCGTCTTTAGAACGGGTTTTTATTGAGAAATGTAGCGAAACAAATTTTGAGTTAGAAATCAACCATTTTAATACAAAAATTGATTCACCGAATACTAATTGTTTACATTATCAGCCATGTTTCATGACTCATGATAGTCACCAGAATTAGCAAAATAAAATCTAAAATCTAGTATCCTTTACTTTATTACTAAAATTTTTGATTTGCAAAACATCGTGCTGATATGCAATATTCTTCAAGAAACCAATTACAGTCTCAATTTTATTTTGTGTTTCTTGTTCTTCTAAATACTCAACTCAACATTCGAAAGCGATGAAAGAAGTTTTAAATCAAATTGAGTTTTATGCATTTTTAAAGAAAAAAAACTAATCGTTTTGCAATTTTGAACAAATTTGGTCAAATGAATTCAATTTTTTTTTCTAAACTTCATTTAGCAATGTACGAAATACATGTAATGATATCTTTCCAAATTTAAAAAAACTGGAGAATTCAACTTTTTTGGATCATGCATCATCACATTTACAATATTATTTCTTAATTGAATTAAATAAATAATAAACCAAATCAGAATCAGGTTTTTCTCTAACGTTCATTTGTTATATCATCAGTTATGAATGATTTATTTCACGTAAAACTGATACACTTTCAAGTTTATAAATTACATATCACTAAACGCAAGGTGATAGAAAAGATTTGACAAATAGTGCGCCTACAAATCTACCAAATCAATCATTCAATCATAGGCACCTGAATGCTGTTTCTTTAAGTAAATCAAATTCTGTTAATTATTTTTTTAAATGGTTATACAAGTTTATTGAAAAAAAAACTTTTAAAATGTATAAAAACTTATCATTTCCTTCTACATATTTTTTTCATATTTTCAAATATATTTACCGAATTTAAAAGTAAAACTATTTTAACTTTATGAAATATTTTTTATAAGTTTGTTTTTGTTTTTTCAATTCTAAATTTTGGTGTTTTGAATACATTATTTTCTTAGAAGCCTTTGGAACTAAATTTGTAATAAGAGAAATATAGTTTCCACCTTCTGTACCTTCCAGGAAAAATTTAAACTTTTAAACCTTCGATTGAAAATTTATAAACTTATAAATTTATGAATTTTATTTCTTTAATGTTCATTATATGAAATCATTTTTTCATTGATCATCATTTTTAATTTATTTTTAGAAAATTTGAAAATTATTTGAAGCAACTTAAAAGTTTAATTTGAATGCCCAATGGTAACTAAATTTGTTTAAACTCAATACCAACAGAAATCTTGGAATTTATCATTTTTAATTTTGTTTTATCAATTTCCAAATCTGTAATTTGTCAGTTTAATTGAACATGTAGTGTTATTAATATATAAAGTTACTGTTTTGAACTTCAGAACTTTTTTAACTTTTATATTCTAACAACTGTAAGAATTTTAATATAGAAAAGGGTTTTATCTTTGACTTGATCGATGGCAGTTTTAAAATTAAATATTTTCTTCTTTTTCCAAATAAAATTCAATTATCAACTTTTGAATTAATTCTCCCATGTTCAAAATTGCTTTATTTCCTTATCGAGAATCCACATTTCAAATCATGATTTTTTTTCTTTTTTATAGGAATTTATCCCATTAAGGTCATTTTTCCTCATTTTTTTTTTAATTCAATAATGTACAGCGGAATTTTTTAATCAATGCTTCCACTGAAAATGAAGAAAAGAAATCTAATATATAAAGATGAGTTGGACTATATATGTTTGTATGCACCTTATACAAATCCACACCGCTTAACCGATCAGCCTGAAATTTGGTACAGTTATGTGTTTGGACCATGGGATGGTTTTAGTAATAGTTTAGAGCCCCTCCCACCTGAGAAAAGGGACCCTCCCATAGAACTTTTGTTTTTTTCCCACAAACCAAAAGTCATGGCACCCATTTTTCAGAACCAATTTTTTTCCCTTTGGCGGGGTTGTTTTCACCATCACGATGGGCCGGGCATTAGAAACGACCATCAAGAGTTCACGTGGACTGGAAAGCCAGTCAAAGCTTGCTGAGCATCAAAGATTTGAAAGGTAAAATTTTGGCGGGTGTTTTTTCCTTCTTCTGTTCAAAACACGTGGTACCGGTACGAGATATTTGGATGCAATAATGAGCCTACATTTTGTATTGAAAAATACAACTATCCTGTAAAGAATATATTGACTATTGATTTTCAATGTGCTGCTTACCGCCCCGCTGGGGGGCTTTGAGAGTTTACAAGGATATACAGTGAACTGAACAGTCAACAGTGAATTGGCTTCTTCAGCTGAATAACTATTTGGACTGAATGCTGAAAAACTAATGAACCGATTTTCATAAACTCCAGCTTTTAACCAACCATTTTCAAATTTTTAGGATTCCTTATAGAGAAAGAAAAAATCATTAGATTCAGAGATACATATATGTTGAAGGCTGCAATTTCAACGCTTTGATAGCCACCGGGGAATCTAAATGGGGGATTAGAAAATTGATTAGATAATACAATCTGAGGTTTTTAGTTTTATACAATCCTATTTCATTGGCCAATTCATTTATATTTTTTGATTTATTTTTGGTCATCAATGTGTTCAATTCTACCATCCAATTTTGAAAAAAACCGGTACTTGGTACTGCGAGTTCAAACAAATGATTTCAAAGAATTTTAACATTGATCAATCTTCAAAATAATTAGTGGAACTCAAATAAGACCATTTCCATAACATTTAAATGGTTATTTCGGTTCAAAGATGATTTCTTTTCGATAACTCCAAGAAACTTTTAGTGCAATTTTCAACATTTAAGAAAAACAGTGTTATATTAAAAAAGCGAAAAACGCAAACATACAATTGAAAACATGCCAAATAAGTCTTAAACATGGTTCAACAAGGTTCGAAAGTGTTTATAGAAATTTTTAATTAAATAAAACTTAAATATACCATTGTACAGGGAAATCATCCATCTTGAAAAGTGGGATAGTCTCCAAAAGAGATTTAAGTTTTGTGATAGAGAAGAAGGAAATTATTTTGAAATTCAATTCATAATCCTTAAAACTTTAAGCTTCTTCTAAAAAAATGAAATCCATAAACACAGTGAATAATCTCAATAAAAACTTTTAAAAAACTTACAAAACTTACGTGGCCAAACATGGGCCCAATTTCTTGAAATGATGAATATAAAGCTTCCAATATTTCGAAAAATCAAACGACTCATTTTGATTAATATCTTTTGTGAACCCGAGCAAGGCCGGGTAAAATCAGCTAGTCTATATATATAAAAATGAATTTCTGTCTGTCTGTCTGTCTGTCTGTCTGTCTGTCTTTCTGTCTGTTCCCTATAATCTCAGAAACTACTGAACCGATTTACGTGAAACTTGGCAGGTGGAGGTATAGAAGGCCGGGGAAGGTTCCTATTATGGTTTGAGATCCCTCCCCCTAACAGGAAGGGGGGGAGGGGCCTCCCAAACAAAAGATAATTTTTTGCATAACTCGAGAACCAATCAAGCAAATGGTATCAACTTTGCCATGGGGTGGTATTTGGGAACGGGGAATATTTCAATGAAAATTAGATACTCCTCCCTCCTCTGAGTGGGGTGATAGAAAGGGGGGAGGGGGGCTACCTTACAATTTCTCATATAACTCGAAAACTAATCAAGATATTGGAACCAAATTTGGCAGGGGTGGGTATTTTGATACGAGTAATATTTCAATGATTATTTGAGACCCCTCCCTCTTTGCAGTTGAAAGGGGGAGGGGCCTCTTTCATATTTTTTAACATAACTCGAAAACTAATAAAGCAAATGGAATCAAATTTGGCATGGGAAGGTATTTGGATACGAATAATATTTCTATGATTCTTTGAGACTCCTCCCTCTTTCCAGTAAGGAGATATAAAGGGGGGGGGGCCCTCTTTTTAATTTTTTAAGTAACTCAAAAACGAATCAAGCAAAAGGAACCGAATTTGGCATGGGCGGATATTTGGGAATGTGACATGTTCTAATGATTATTTGAGGGGGCTTCCATACAATTTTTTTACATAACTCGAGAATTAATAGAGCAAATGAAATTAAATTTGGTATCAAAAAGTATTTCAGTAAAAAAAATACTTTTTTGAAAATTAAGTTCTCACCCCTCCATTCAATGGGGAGAACGGAAGGGGGATGGTACTTTCTTTCAAGTTTATGCATAACTCAAGAATTTACAACGCATAAAAAATTAAATTTGGCATGGGATGGTAGTTCAATACGAGAATTTTTTATGTCAAACAATTCCTTTTTTGCAGTGGGATGATAGAATTAGAAATAAAGGAAGGGAAGAGGAAAGCTTACATTTAACCTTTTTTTTTACAAAATCCGAGAAATGGACAAAACTGAACATGGAAAATCATTTTGGTATGATTCTTGGATTATCTGACACACCATCCTCCTTTCAGTGAGTAGGTACATACATAGGAGAATGAAAGTAAGCCCGATACAATTTTGTTAGCATAAGTTCTCAATTTATGCTAACGAAGCCAACAAATGGAAACAAATATGGCATAGTAAGGTACTTGGTTACGAGATATGTTTTTACGATTGTTATAGACCCGCTTTACAGTGTAGAGAGGAGAAGAAAGGAGGGGGCTCATATAAATTTTGTTGTAAATCTTAAAAACTTATTAACGAATGGAACTATATTTGATATAAGAGGATTTTTGGGAACGAACAAAAATGGGTATGAAAATAAAAGATCACGATCTTCTGCAAAATAGGAGGTAAAGGGAAGGACAGGGGGGCTCTCTTATCAGTTTTTTAGCATAAATCCAGAACATAACAAGCAAAAACAACCATATTTTATAAGTTAGATTGATTGCGTATAATTTATTTGAGACACTCCTTTTCAATGGCGAGGCTTAAAGATACATATTAAAATAATCAGATCTTTAACACAAATTTATTAATCAATATTCAGAATATTAGTTTAAGTTATCTTTGTGTGACAATTCGGAACTCCAGCTGCAGCTCTAATTTTAGAGCGGTTGCTTATGAATTATGTTAAAATTTGATATAAAATAATGCCAACAAAACAATAAAAATTTGAATAAATTCTGAAAATATCATTTGATTTTGAAAGGTGTTGCAAAGCACACCGGGTCAGCTAGTGTAAAATAAAATCAATAGTAAATTACAAACATTATCATTTTTCTAACAATTTTTATCATGTTTGATTTTCAACCTGATCTTACATTTATTTGAGAATTTAGATTTTCCTTTTAAATCTGGTGTTGAATTTTATGTATTCTAATTCTGTGCATTAAATCTTGTGCCTGTAGCTTCAGTCGAAATTTATCGAATTCATTTTCAAGCAAATTTCTAGTTCCGAATAAGGAACATCATTTTGACTTACTGGAAATAGCATTGATTTGAAACATTCATTCTGATTTGTGTTGAAAATTATGATCTATTTTATCATTAAAATTTAATATTTTTTAAGTTTGTGGGTTAATCATACGAAAGAAATTGTTTAGAAATCAATAAACTTATTTACGGAATATTTTTGGTATTGTTATTATTTTTAGCTAAATTTTGAATTTCCCTTATTAAATTTTTGGCATTTCGGCGAGTTGTGAAAATTCAAGGTAGAATATTTAGAAAGAACATGAAAGTATTATAGGTGGAAAGATCAAAGCTAGAGCGCTTTTGGGTAGAAGAAATTGAATAGTTGGTGAAAATGTGAGCAGGGCTTTTGTTTTGTGAACAGCTTTTGAACTACTTGCGTGATTCTTTGCCGCGCGCCGTTTCAATGTTGATAGGAAGCGATGAAGAAACCCATCGCATTCCTACCCACATTGAAACACGGACGGGTCGAACACATGAGATTGTGTCCGACCGGGCAAAAAATCACCCAAGCAGCGCTCACATGTGCTGTTCTATTGCTAAGCCAATTCTATCGATGCGTGCTACTTTTTTAGGTACATCTCATGTGTTCGACCCGTCCGTGTTTCAATGTGGGTAGGAATGCGATGGGTTTCTTCATCGCTTCCTATCAACATTGAAACGGCGCGCGGCAAAGAATCACGCAAGTAGTTCAAAAGCTGTTCACAAAACAAAAGCCCTGCTCACATTTTCACCAACTATTCAATTTCTTCTACCCAAAAGCGCTCTAGCTTTGATCTTTCCACCTATAATACTTTCATGTTCTTTCTAAATATTCTACCTTGAATTTTCACAACTCGCCGAAATGCCAAAAATTTAATAAGAATATATCCCGGCGGCGATTAAAATAAGATAACAATTTTGAATTTCGAAACCTCCCCTCCCCCCATGGATGGGTCCTTCGCACGGGTCTGACAGTGGCATACAAGTTACTTGTTTAAAAATAATTTTTATGGAATAACTGAAGAACTCAGTACAATGCTCGTTTATTTTCATAACAACTACGTCATCTTTCTAGAAATCTGTCAACCAATATGGCGGATGATGTAACCTGTTATTTCGAAGAACTTTGGGTCACAACAGCATTCTTTTATTCATGAAACTAGCAACACTGTCAGATTTTCCGTCCAATTTTCAAAAGTATTATTTTATCAAGAAAACTATTGATTTTAAAGAACTGAAATATGCTGATGAAATGATCTCCAATAGATTCTCTTTCATTTGTAAAAAATAGCTAGAATTATCAGAAATTTAGAGTCACCAGATGCAATATTTTTGTAAAAATTCAACTAAAATTTTGTGGAACTGTCTTTATTACTTGTTAAAATCACATTTTGAATTCAGTTTGGGCGTTTACAATTGTGCAGCTTGTTGGGCTCGAAAAAATTCATTACTTTTATTCACAGGAGTAAACCTTGTATGAGGCCACCGACAGCATCTTAACCAACTGCGCGATAATTTTGCTATCTCATGGCATATTTTATTTAAGCTTCAGCTTAACAAAAAAAAAATCCAAGAAACAATCATGAAAAGATCCGCATACCTCGAATACCGATATCAATTTTTGTGAACCATGATATGCATTCCCGAAAAGAGGGAATTCGATTTTAGTGTAAATAAAATTTTAAGTGAGAGAATATAAAATTCTCTTAGGCGAGAATGCTGTCAGATTCAGGAAATCTCCAATGATCAGTGAGGCGGCTAAATAAGTCAAATGAAAGTACCAAACATACCATGTCATAGCCAAGGGAACGAGCGCGTGTCGGAGGCTTCAGGAAAGGTTTACTCCTTTAAAATAAGTTGCACGATTGGAAAGGCCTAAAGTTAATTCAAAATGTGATTTGTACACAAAATTGAAATTACATTTTTGTTCTAAACATATTAAGGACCGCGAAGAATTCTAAGCCGGGAAACATCGAAATTTGAAATTCTACATCTCAGAAATCACTGGACCAAATCCAACGAAATCAGTTCCTTCGAGTTACCAAAAGTGTTGTGTTTAATTTTGTCGAACATAATTTGATTTTTAAATTTTTAACATTTGAGCTATGCTTCTAAATACAACACACTAGCAGCGAGCGATTGAACAAGATATTTCGTAATTGGTTCGCAATGTGTTAATCAAAATTTGAAGAAAAAAAGACAATTACGCCGGTAAGCTTGAGATTTTCTTTTAAATTTTGCACGTTTGCAGCAGTAGAGGATATTTTTCAGCGCATTTTATATTTGCTGCCTGTTTCCTTAATAAATTTTCACAAGTATTTTTTTTATAGTTGAAGATATACAGCAGAGGACTATGTCGATTTGGGGTCATTTTCGAACTTCTCAAACCCTAGTCTAAAATGCTTCGTTTTGGTTCAAAACTCTTTCAAATTATCTTCCTGAATTTTTAAGTAACGTTTACATGAGTAAATTTGAACTTTTATGTTTGTAAGGGAAAATTGAACAATTTTTACAGAAAAATTAACACCATTTTGGTTGTTTGGAACCAACAGACTTGATTTCTGTGCCAACTTTCAAATTTTCTATGGAAAATTTTCTGCTAAACAGATTTGTCCAAGATCGTGACTTCGTGTCTTATTACACATAAAAGTTGTTAGGTGTTTAATGGGGGCATATCTTTTGGCATTGACAAACAATAAATTCAATTTACATCATTACTGGTGCCTCGTTAAGCATAGCAAAAGTAGTGATGGTATTGCAGTCATGGTTGATATTTCAGTACAAAATATTCAATTTTCCCATAAAAACATAATAGTTCAAATTTACTCAAGTAAACGTTACTTAAAAATTCTGCAAAAAATTATGAATGAATTTTAAACCACAATGAAGTTTTTGTGTCCCCAGGGATTGAGGAATTCAAAAATGACCCCAAATCGACTCAGTCTTATACAACAGTTCCTATAAAAAAAAACTTTGAAACACCAAAAAGGTAAAAACTTCTATTTATTTTTTTCTAATCGATTTTTGTAAGCCATTGTAAGCTATTTGTTGTTAACTATAAATAATATGACTTAGGCACTTTCTTGTCGGAAAGATTAAAGAAGATAGAAAGAGAAAAATGAAAAAGAAAGAATTTTAGTCAAAATAGAAAGCATTTAGAAAAAAAAACTATAGCAGCCAACACATAGCTCTCTGTAACATTGGGTGGTTTCCTAGAGCCCGGAGGAAGTCGATTAGATTCGTTCTGGTCAGAAAAGTCAGAAGTTTAATGCAATATATACTCAATAATAATAGTATGCACATGAAAAATAACATACAAAAAATGATAAGAAAGAATCTGATTCTCATAACAGGAAACCGAAAGTGTTAATGGTTCGGAATCATCACCACGAAAGAATTGAGTTATGAACTGTAACGGACTTAACAACGTTTTTCTTTTGACCTTCCAAGCGTGGCTGCTTTAGATTAAGCTCGAAAACGTAGAATGCGGTACTGAAAGAACATCGCACTATTGTATACATTCAGGCGTTTTATTATGAGCGTTACGATATACGTTGTTTTATTTGAAAAGAATAAAATAATTAATGGTAAGCTTTAAAGCTTCATCAGAGGAAATGTGACAAGAAAATTGAAAATCATTAATAGAATATTCCAGATCTATAAATCACCTTTATTCTATCGTTAAAAACTTATTTTCAAAGGAGGGATAGTGAAAAAAGTCATTTGAATTGTTTTATATTTGATACTATTTTTGAAAATTTGGACAGTGTCAAAACGGTTTAAACTGTTTGTGCTTTTCGATGCTCATCTTTTTCGTAGGTATTTTTCGCTCCTTTCGGTCGTCAAAACTTATGAATTTTCGCTTAGCTTTCAAAGCTTTGCCTGCAACGTACCAGCAACTCTAAAGAGTTAACATTAAAGCTTATTCAATTTCATTTTCTTATAAGGGTGATTCAATTCGGAAGTTGTCTGGAACTTTTATGTTAGTTTGAAAGCCAAAATAAAATTATAAAATTTATAATTTATAAAATTATAAAATTTCATCATCGTTTAGATAAGCACTCGTGTTATTAAAAAAATTGTCTGGGGGCTCTCATTCCTCCTTTTTAGTGATTTAGGGAAAGGAAGAAGAAGCGTTGACCAATCATAGAAAAATCTGCTCTGAATAATAAGTCCTCGAGTGATCTCAAAATATTGTATGAAAATCTCTCTCCTCCTTCTCTTCTACCCGTTGGAGAAAAGGAGGGGTCTCATAATATACAAAAAAAAAACATTTCTCGTACTCGAGTAATGTTTAAAACTGTATAGGCGACCTCAACTCCCCTTCTTGTCCCCTCAGTGGAAGGGCAGATGGGTCTCAAACATCATAGAAACTTGACTCGTAGCCTCATACCTTCCTAAAGCATGTATCACGATGAATCTGGACGCAGGGGTTTTAACCCCCTCCATGGAGATTTTTTCCAAGTAAAATTTTCAGTACAAGATATGGATTTACCGTAGTAACGTGAAATTGTTTGATCCCAATAGTTGTTTAAAAATAAGTGTTAATGGAAACTAGCTTGCCTCCGGCGGTATTAAGTACCGTAAACTGAGGGAACTTTCACCACCGGGGTAACTTTGATCAACATGAAATTGTGCAGATAATCAAAATTAGCAATGTAAAAAGTTAATATATCTGAAAACTGTTTACTAAGTTTTAAAGTTCATAAATTGAGTTACAAATAAGCTAAATTTGGATTTTGTTAGAAGATTTTTGAAATTATTTAAAATATAATTTTAAAATCTTAAAATATCTGGTTTTTCGAAGACTCACAAACAAACATCTCTCCTGATCGAATTTTATCATTTAGGAGCAGATGGGTTGTTTAATGCGGAAGTTAAACTTTTAACTTTGCTTAGGTGAAGTTTAAGTGTTATTTTTATGGTCATTTGGTAATAATTTTTCGATATTGAAAAAAACGGTGATTTTCCATGAGAAATCCTGTATTTTAAAAATGGGTAAAACCCTACCAAATGGTTAAATTTGAAGAAAAAAAGAACATGGGAATAGTGCGAGGACCTAGGGAATTGCATGAAGGCAAAATTTCATTTGATTTTAAGGCCAATAAAAATTGAGAAATGTTTATGATTTTTACCCCTAGATGTATGCAGCAACATTGCCCATTCATTGATTTTGAATGTTTTTGAAAAAAATTGTTGAAAAAATCAGTTTAGTCCTAACCAAAATTGATGTTATTTATGTTTATGCCTTCTGTGCTAAATGGCACCAAAACGATAATTTGGAAGATGTTGAGGAACTTAAAAACCATAGTGATCAAAGTTACCCCGAAACTCGAAATCCGGTTTTGTATCAAACATTTAATTATTATCGCCAATGCCGTTTAAATTTACTGCAATCTAAGATCATGTTGTATACTCCTTACCTCAGTAATTGTTTTGAAAATTTAAGGTATTACAAAACAGCAACCCCTTCTGAAATATTCCCCTCGTCTTTAAAATTGATTTTTATTATGAAGGGTATCTAAACAAATTCATTCATAATTTAATTGCTACCCACTTTTATAATAAACAAAATGCTTTATATCATTACAATTTTTTTGCATATACAAACTAATTTAAGCTACAATTTTATTTTGTGTTTCTTGTTCTTCAACTCTACATTCAAAAGGATTTTGAAAAATTGCACAAGGCTACAAAATTCACCTTATTCTCAGGTGCAATGAATATAAGAGCTAATATTGATCGTTTTTTGAACATTTGAAAATAGGTTAAAATTAATGCAGTTTTTTTTGCTCGGCAAGGCAGTCAAATATTAATTAAAAAACGATGTTCTGATTAGTCCGACGTTTCGATGCTGATTAGCATCATCATCAGGGAATTCTAAAATAATTTTTCTTTTATTGTAACTAACTTATGCGAAAATATAAAAATTGGTTCATCCTACTTACAATCGAATCGTTTTTGTATGCTTTTTGTGAAAGCTTACTGTCTACCTTTTTCTCTATTTTTCCCTTTTTTCTGTTTGTTTACACTGTGAAATTTGACAAATTAGTATTAAACTTAAAAATGTTGATTTCGTTTTGTTAATTACACTTATCGCTCTTTTAGATTTTCAAAGTTGTAACTTGTCACTACTGTTGGTTTGTCTATGGTATTTTAAGCGGTATAATATTTAAAATGGCTACCAAAATGGTTACCAAACGGGAGGTGTTTTTATGGAAAATCATTTTGTGCCTTTCGTTTTTTTGACATTCTTAGAATTGTTCCTGTAGTTGTGAGATTTAAGAGAGGTAAAAACAGCTGAGTAAGTTGAACTGAGATTTGCGACGTCTGCTCTGTAGTTCACTGTGTTGGGTGTGTTGTAGATGTGACTCATTTCAAGGAACTTAAGAGTGTGGTAGTTGAGAGTGGTGTCCAATATTTCAACGTTGTCTAAATCAAATCAGAGTGCTGCATAGAAATCGAAGGAAGATGGAGAAAAATCAAAACAAGATACCACCGCTCTCATAGATCACTGTATCAACACAGGGCATTGTTTGCACCAACAGTAGTGACAAGTTACAACTTTGAAAATCTAAAAGAGCGATAAGTGTAATTAACAAAACGAAATAAACATTTTTAAGTTTAATACTAATTTGTCAAATTTTACAGTGTAAACAAACAGAAAAAAGGGAAAAATAGAGAAAAAGGTAGACAGTAAGCTTTCACAAAAAGCATACAAAAACGATTCGATTGTAAGAAGGATGAACCAATTTTTATATTTTCGCATAAGTTAGTTACAATAAAAGAAAAATTATTTTAGAATTCCCTGATGATGATGCTAATCAGCATCGAAACGTCGGACTAATCAGAACATCGTTTTTTAATTAATTTTTGACTGCCTTGCCGAGCAAAAAAAAACTGCATCAAAAAATACAGTCGACATCTCTAATACCCGCAACGTTAAAATTAATTACTTAAGAAAATTATTCACTTTTCTGACAAAACTTTTGAAACATTACAAACAAATTTGAAAATAAGAAGTTTTTCAACTTATTTCAAGATCCCGATTAATTTTGACATCTGCGAAAAAAGTTATAGAAGTTTTATATTTGTTTACTTTTTAAATTTTGTTTAAATAAGTATGAACTTAATTGAATTTCAGATATTTTTAAAAGCAACAATCAAATCGTTTTGCAGATTTCAGCAGATTTGTTACAGAAAATAAAATCTTTATTTTTTTTTAACTTTCTTCAGTTATCTTAGAAAAACTTGCCTTTCTAAATTACAAAAAAAGCTGTAGAATTTTACTTTTTTAGATCATGCAGAATCATCATCATCATCATTCACATTATAAAATATTATTCCTAAATGGAATCAAGTATAATAAACAATTTCAGAATCAGTCTTTTTTCTTTCATATAGATTTGATAACTTATCAATTATAAATGATGGATTAAACTCAAAACTGATTCACTTTTAATTTTATAACCCTCATATAACCAAAACGAAGGGTAATTAAAAAAAAATGTAACAAAAGATTCGGGTTCAATACGCCAAAATCTTCCAAATAAATTATTAAAACATATGTAGGTACTCAACATTTCTTTTTTACATATTCGTTTTCGTTAATGAAGAGTTTAATCACTGTTAGTTAACATTTAAAGAATATAAAAATTAGAATAAATGAATACATATTTATTATGGGTGAATGGAATTTGATTAGAGACATTGCAGAAGCAATTTGTTTCTCATGGGTCGAATTTTTATTTTCATAATCTGGAAATGTTCTTACTAAAACAACATAACTTTTATCGACAAGGCCGATAAATTGAATTTACATTTTCTTTTAAATTTTCAAATAAATCTACGGAATTTTATAGTTGAATGAATTTTTTCGAAAATATATTTAATAAGTTTACCTTTGTTTTTAAACTCTGCATTTTTGTGTTTTGCATATATAATTTTCTTGGAAGCTTATAAATCTGTATTTTTTATTACTTTGGTGGCCTTTTATTTTGATAACTGAAAGAATTTGAATATATAAAAAATTGTCTCTGACTTCGATCACTGACACTCTTGAAATAAAATTGTATATTTTCTTTTGTTTTTTTTTTTTATAAAATTCAATTCAATCATCATATGTAATTCAATTATCATATATGTGATCCTTATAGAAAATTTACATTACAAATCGTGATTAAATATTATTTCAAATTTAAGATAAAGCAAAGGAAATTTTTAACCCCTCAATTGAAGTTGATGTAAAAAAACGTTAATTTATGTGATAAATAATAAACAATTATTAACATTTTGCTTAACAATTTTCAATAACGGTTAATTAAATAATGAGCTGATCTGAAATTCATTTTTAAATTTGAATAAAATTTGTTTTTAAATCTGGTTTTATTTTTTATGTATTTTATTTCTTTACATTGTTTCTTATGTCCAAAACTTCAAATAATATTCTTTTCGACATTTGAATTCGCATTTGTTTTCTGTTTTTGGATAATATTGACTAAATATATTAAGTTCAGAATAATAATCACCATTCTGAATTATCCATTTATAACTTACCGGAAATAGCATTGATTTGAAACTTGGATTCTGATTTACTTTAAATCGAATCAGAAAAGTTTTTTTTTTATTTTGTGTCATGAATAAGAAAATGGTGTATGAAATAAATTTCTTTGTTCATCATGTATTTTTGGTATTGTTATTATTTCCAGCTAAACTTGAATTTTGAATTTTTTCCCCCCTTTGGATGGGACCTTCGAACGGGCCTGCGACAGACAGAAATTCATTTTTATGTACCGTCAAACGGGGCATCATGCAACAGCGGGGTTAGATGCAACATCTACATATCACAGAACTGATTCCATTTTTAGTTTAATGTGATGTTACAAAGTTGTTTTGTTATGAGAACGAAATGATGATGACATAATTTCTCCTAAGCTGGTTTTTTAAAGTTTTAGATTTTCAAATAAAATTAGAAAAATCGAACAATAAATGTACCAATTCTAACATTTTTCGATGTTGTTAAAACGTTACCCAGTATAACGTAATGCCTTGAGGATAACGCCTGTAAACTTTTGACTGGTTTCCTCGTCCCATGTCAACACTGTTGGTGTAAGAATATTTTTCGAACAATCACTCAATATTTTTATATGAATATTTTTTATGATTCAGTTACCTGTCTGGGGTAAAATGGAATCAAATGCAAATCAAATGTTTTGCATCACGCGTTTGTCAACATTGAAATTTCTTTCATCCTAACATTTATTTATCTGATTTTAGCTAGTAGAATTTTTTAGTATTGTTTACCCCTAAATGTATGCAGCATCCTTGTTTTCAAAAAAAATTTACAGAACAAAAATTTACTGCAATTGGTGTTTTAATGCGAAATGGTCTTTAAGCGCAAATTTATCAAAAACTATAAATTTTCATTCGGTTTCATAAGATTTTTCATGGAAAACAAAGTTTGTTGCAAGTGATCCCATTTTCTGAGGAGGGTGAAAATCGCATTTTTTTTAAATTAAAAACAGCTGAAGAAAGCAATATATTTTCTGACTATGCCAATTTAATTTCCAATCAAATTTCAAACTTTTTATGCATAAGAGGTATGATTCACTGAGAACATAAGTTTTTTAGAAGCCATTGAAATTGAAAAGTGTTGAATGATGCCCTAGTTGAAGGTACAGAGATTTGCTGGTTTATTGACTATCAAATCATTCTGTAAAATTTATAATAGTGTTTCAAATTTTTATTTTGTAAGTTTATTCACTTGAACACATTAACTCTTATCACTAAATACAGTCAACAGCCGAGTATTACTGTCACCTGTTTTAAATAAAATACCAACCTTAGGTTACATTTTCCACTTTCAATTACTAATTTATATATTTTATATCGGATTTATATGAATTTTTTTTCTAAATCTTTTCAAAACGAAAACAGAGAAGTTTGTTTTGTTTTGTTTCGTATTTAAAGCTACAACCAGGAACGCATTTTCACTTTTCCTCTTCAAGGTTCGCTGAGCTGCATGGCACACACCTTCCGGGTTGAATTAATGATGAACTTCAAAGTGGAAGCTACCGTCAATTTTGATTCTTCCATATACATACGTGCTCATCTTTTCCAGCACATCAACTTGCACCACAGACAAATGGACCTGGCATTTGTAAATGTAAAATTTTTCTATAGGTTAAGCGTCCACTGAGTTTTCTGCTTTTCCTTCAAATTAATTTATTCTAGTTGCTCGGTAAAGTAGTTTTTCTAAAGTCAATGTCAGCTAATCTGTGGCTTAATGTCTTTTGGTTGTAGTGCCATTTAACTAGCGGTAAATTTCACGCAGCATTGAAAATTTAACCCTAACCATGGTCGCGTAGTTTCAAAAGTTCAACGGCCATGTTTCGGGGCGACCCGAAATCTTTGCAACCGACGAAAAATGGAAAAACACGTACGTAATGCCCCGATTTGGGTCTTTGTTACATTGTGATAATAAGCAAAACAAGGACCTTTATTTTTCGATAAACAGATAGAGGTTGATAAATCTGAGTATAATCGTTCAATTAGAAAAAATATACACAGTTCAAAGTAAGAAACTTAAATTAGCGACTCTGCATTTGGCGTGACTGAATTTTCCAGCTACGAGCAAGCAAGCCTACCTCCCCAAACTGGCTCGAGTCGACCAATAAAGAGGCCGATCCGTGCATGGAAAAAGAAATAGAAAAAAAACAACAGCAAACAAAATGGCAAAGACAGGAAAACTGGCCGGCCTTGAAATTGAACTTGATTTCGTGTTGATGAGGAGGACCGGCATGGTCGTTGTCTTCGTTGCTGCAGAATGGAAAAACTCTTCTTGGAATGTCGAGGTTCATCGAGAAGGAAGCCGGAAGATGGGTTGTATTGAATAGGAAAATTATTTTGTCATAGCCTTGGTGTGTTCAACTGAAACTTGACACGTGCATAGATAAAGATTTTTTTTTTAAATTTTCATCAAAAACTGTTTGTATCTATATGCGCTTGAAGTTTAAATACCAAAAGTTTCTTTTTATCTTAGATGTTTAAGGTAATAGTTTTGAACTGCTTTGAGAAGATTTTTAAAATAAGGTGTGTCCCAAATCAAACTGCATCACTGTAAAAACGCTGTAAGAACTACCTAATTGAATGATTCTTTTCAAACTTTCAGAGAATGAATTTTAATAGTATGGGAGAGTGGGGAATCATGGGCCACTTTTTTTCGTTGTTCCATAACTTCTTTATTATAAAAGATAAAATAAAAATAAAAAATGGTATGGTTTTCTACATTTTCAAGGTTTCATAAGGTATTTTTTCAAAATTTTTAATAAGTTATTTTCCCAAAATTCTGACTTTTTGAAAAAAAGCAATATTTTTTGAATTTTGAAAAAATGGTGGGGAATCGTGGGCCACCAAATCCAAATTGACCAAATAACATGCAAAGTTTATGATTTGACCCAAAACTGTGATTTCCTAATTCATTTCGTTATTTTAAAGCAATTTCAGATGATGAAATAAAAAAAAGAGCTGTGTATGATCGCATAGATTCCAAAACCTGGCTCGCGAACGTTTTGGCAAAATTTCTCATATAGAATGGACAAAATATTTTTCATAACTCTTCATTTGGAATAAGAAAACTTTACAGATAGGTAAAACGTATTTTAAGCTCTGAATATGTATAAAAACATAAAAATATAGGTGATTCAAGATGTGTGGCCCACGATTCCCCACAAGCTAGGATTTGCAAATTGGTTGCGTTTGTGTGACTTATTGATGTTTCATCAAAAATTCCTTTTCCACGTGAACTATCATGACAAAACTAAGATCATAAGCATATGAGCATATGTTTGTTATGCACATTAGGTTCCCTATCGATGATATTAGCGGATATTTTTTTAATTATGTAAGTAAATTTTTTTAACTTTTTTTAGCTTGATAAATAAAAGAAGCATATGATGCGTATTCCATTCAACAACATATAGGAATATATGCCCACGCAAAGCGACGACGATGACAGTTGGTTTGAGATTTTTATCTCAACACACATCTGAGATATTAAAAGTGGCCCACGTTTCCCCATGGCCCACGATACCCCACTCTCCCCTACTAAAATTATGTTCCTTTCTTAGAACTTGTAAAAAGGTTGAATTTAAAGCTTCGGGCATAAAAATCAGAGCACAGAAATAAAACACAAAAATATAACACTAGATTTTAAAAGAAATTTTATTCGAATCATAAAATGAATTTCTGATCAGATCAGAAACTACCCATAATGAAGATGGTTTAGCATATGATAATACTTGTTACTTTTATTTAATCATAATTTAAATATCCTTTCGAGCTTTTTATTAAAGAGTTGATTAAGAAATTTCACTGTAGTATGTCGAATTTAAAAAAAATATTGAACCATAAATTTAAATGTGAATTTTCGAGGAAAAAATCCATTTTGAACTTAAGGACTATATTCAATATAGATTGTTGATGATTGAATTTAATTCAATTCGAAAAAAATTTAAATTTATTTTAAGAGTGATGAAAGTCAGAGATGAAATTTATTATCAAAATTCTTCCTACACCTAATGGTTGATTTTTGAATATCATAATGATAACTTCTATATATATAAAACAGGGAGAGAGACAGACCATACAGAAATGTACGAACACGCAAAACTCTTCACTGGATCATTCAATTTGCAAGCGTTTTTGCCTTTCTTTCAGAAAGGTATAGTTATCGGTCGATTTGGGAGATCATTAATTATGGGTCTTAGATATACCTTTATAGGTACCTATCGAATCAGCTCGACGAGTTCAGACGATGTCAGTGTATTTGTGTGTGTTGGTGTGATTTTTTGTAAACTTTGTCCACACGTTTTTGCGAAACTGGGAAGTACAATAAAAATGATTTTTGTCTTAAAAAATTTGATTTTTTTCCCTCTTCAATGTATAAAAGAAAGAAAAAAAAACAAAATAGTTTGAAAAATAAATTTTCATAGTAATTATCATCAAATCATCACTCCAAAAAACGTGTCAATTGGCCCTGCTAGCCACAACCAGCAATCACTAAAATCAAGTTTATCGTATATATGACGTCAAATTATACGTGACGTCATAGATACGCGCTTGCTATCTAAAAGTATGGACCTGTCGATGTGTGGAAGGGAGAACAGACAGGCTTCACTCCCACTCAGGTTTGATGTCATCGTGACAGAAACCGTGTAGGAGGAAGACGACAGTTCTAATTTTCCCAGCTAATGGTTGTATATTTTCATTTTAATGGTTCAGTTTGAAACCGAACCATTTCAAAAATTTCGGAACCGAAGCTCCGAATTATTGAACATAAAAATGGTTTTCACCAAGGGGTACGACCCCGAAATTTGTGAAGTCGTTGGTGAGTACGTCATGCCCACACTGCATGGTACGAAAGCGATAGTAACTTCGCCTAACATTATATTCAGGAACAGATTGCTCTGAGAAGGGAAAACAACACGGGTACGCGGACGATGTATGCACATCCTCTCATCTTCTCACGTGCCGTTCGTGCTTACGAAGCTTTTTCTTAAGCAGCAACGACAGGAGAGTATTTCGCCCGTGAAAGCAAATTAAATCTAATAAGACAAATGCTACTGAATCCTCTCGAGCTTTAAGCTCTCGAGCTTGTTTTTTGTTCCCTTTTCTCTTCCTCTCTTCAGATCTAACGTTGCGTTGTTGTTGTTGGGGTTGGTGTCTAGAGAAAAACGATGACAGCTTGGAGGTCAATCTGAACTTTCACTTGCTGAAGCCAATGGAAGATGACAACCAAACAGTAGCGCCACCAAACTGTCCATAGTAGAGTTTGAAGCATTTGGGATTTTTTTTGGAACATGCATATAAAGCTAAAAAGCTAATAATCATTATTGACAAAGTTGAAGAAACAGAAAAAAAAAATTGACTAAATAGACCAATTTGACGAAATTGACAAATTTGACATAATTCATTGATTTGACAAAATTCACTTGATTGAAAAAATCATAAAATTGACAAAATTTATAAAATTGACAAAATCGAGAAAATTGGCAGAATTGACCAAATTGACGATGAAAAACTGGATTAAAATTCACTGAATTGACAATATTGATAAAACTGACAAAATTAACAAACTTGAAAAAATTGACAAAATTGAAAAAATCGACAAAATTGACAAAATTGACAAAATTGACAAAATTGACAAAATTAACAAAATTGACAAAAGAGATGACAAAATTCACTAAATTGACAAAATTGACAAGATTGATAAAACTGACAAAATTGAGAAAATTGATAAAAATGATTAAATTAACGATGACAAAATCGAAAAAATTCACTAAATTGACAAAATTGACAAGATTGATAAAACTGACAAAAATCGACAAAATTGACTAAATTGATTAAATTGACCAAATTGACCAAATTGACTAAATTGACAAACTTGGCTTAATTCATTGATTTGACAAAATTAACTTAGCTGAAAAAATCATAAAAATTGATAATATTTATAAATTTGACAAAATCGAGAAAATTGGCAGAATTGACAAAATTGACGATGACAAAATCGACAAAATTCACTGAATTGACAAAATTGACAAGATTGATAAAACTGACAAAATTGAAAAAAAAAAATAACTAAATTAACGATGACAAAATCGACAAAATTCACTCAATTGACAAGATTGATAAAACTGACAAAAATCGACAAAATTGACAAAATTGACCAAAATGACCAAATTGTCAAAACTCACAAAATTGACAAAGACAAAATTGACAAAATTCACTATATTTACAAAATTGACAAAATTGAAAAGATTGACAAAATTGACTGGCGAAATTTACAAAATTGACCCAATTGACCAAATTGACAAAATTGACAAGATTGACAAATTGACAAAATTTACAAAATCGAAGAAAATTGACAAAATTGAGAAAATCGGCCAAATTGACAATGACAAAATCGACAATTGACAAAATTGACAAAATTGACAAAATTGACAAAATTGACAAAATTGACAAAATTGACAAAATTGACAAAATTGACAAAATTGACAAAATTGACAAAATTGACAAAATTGACAAAATTGACAAAATTGACAAAATTGACAAAATTGACAAAATTGACAAAATTGACAAAATTGACAAAATTGACAAAATTGACAAAATTGACAAAATTGACTAATTTGATAGAACTGACAAAATTGACAAACTTAACAAAACTGACCAAATTGACAAATTTGACAAAATTGACAAAATTTTCAAATTTGAAAAAGTTGACAAAATCATGAAAATTGTTAAAATCGACAAAATTGACAAAATCCAGAAAATTGGTTAAATTGACAAAATTTATCAACTAAGAATGCTGACAAAATTATGAAAATTGAAAAAAATTTACATTATTGACAAAATTGAAAAAATGACCAAATTAACAAAATTAACAAAATAGACAAAATGAACAAAACAGGATAAAAATCTCAAAATAACAAAATTAAAAATACTACGCTTTCAAAATTTTCAATACTTTTAATTTTCAAAATTTATTCTACCGATTTTCTGCATTTTGGTATCGTATTTTACTCTAGCAATTGAAATTTTGTTCCAATAATTTTAACTATGTATTTGATTCCTCTACTTGAGAGGTTGAATTATTTGAAATACATGGTCAGGCATCTTTTTTCAAATTGTATTCTTAATTTTTAAACCCCTTCCATTTTGAAGATATCATATGCTGTAACTCCAAAAGGAGTAAATTGAGTTAGATTATAATGTCATAGAAACGGAATCATACATGATATTCCAGAATCTAGTCATTCAAAAATCTCCAACTAGTTGCAAATAAGGTTATTTATATGAAAATTATGATTATATAAAAATACTTTTATCCTAAAAAAAACTTTGAATCTTTAATTCCTAAATTCATTTTGGATTTATTGCGTATGGAATTCATTAATCATAATTCATAATTAATTTTGTTTTATATATACCCAAATATAATTTACAGGCTGAAAGAAAGGCTACAATCCACTGTCAAGTGTATTAAATCGGGTTTTTTTTGTTGTGTTCGTCTTCACGCGAAGAATAACACAAAGGAGAGATAATTTCGAAAATGTTTTTGTGAAATTTGAAAATTAATTTTAAGTTTTTATTCGTATCAAATAAAAGTCATGGCACCCATTTTCCATTTTTTTTTCATTCGAATCACCCAAAGTAGGAAGGCGCCAAAAGCAATCAAGGCTTACTGATGTTCATCCATCTCTCTATAGGAAGTTTTGGCGCCTATTTTCGTTGCAAGTGTACTTTTCACGTGGCACCAGTAAAATGGATACTTGGATGTGATTTTCTCTATGGGGTTCCGCAACTACGAAGCATAGCAAAGCCTGCACGAAGAATTTTGACAAAATTTGTAATTTTTTGCATCAGAATCAAGGCAATTCTAAGATGATTTTAAGATGTTTGTTCGTTCATCGTTAATTTTTTTTGAAATGTCATATTCTTTTAGCAACTCAAGCAGTATGGCTGTTAATTTTCCAATAGACTCAAAACAACTTAATGAGATTGAATTGAAACATTTCATTATCAAATCATTTTTTATAAGTTTTGGTAACACCGATAGATCAGGAAACATTGGAAAATCCACACTACCTTTCATGCTCAGTGGTTAATCGGAACTTTTTAAAATTTTAGCTATATAGGACTTTATCTTGACATTAGGTTCAACTCTCAGTTTCAAAAGTCAGAAAAAAGGATCGTAATCAATAATATCATCAAGTACTTAAAACTTGAAAGAATATAAAAATTAAATTTTAAGTAAAAAGCAAGCTATCTAAAATTTCGAACATTTAGGTATAGAGAAAAATCTGAACCAAAACACAAAAATACAAAAAAAAGTTTCTTACCAGATATAAGATCTAAAAAAGCAATCTGTCAAGCAAAAGTAAATTAAAGAATATACCCACTTAAATTCGACCAAATAATAAAATAAAATCAAGATCAAGGAAAATCCTGCTTTTAAATTAACGAACTAAAAATCCAGATTCATAAAGCCAAATTTAGAATATTGATTCAAATAAACAAAAATTCAGAATTAAATTTAACTGTCTGGATTACAGTTTCCTATCTTACGATCATTAACTATAAATTAAAGTAATTTGTGAATATTTTGAATTTTTATTCCAAATACTCAAAATAGATTTGCTTTCATTCAGGGTTTGCCTGTTAAGAGAAAAATAATATAAATACAAGAAAGTTTAATTTCTTTTTTTTCTAAATTCTTTAATTCTTAGTGCAATTTGCCAATCCCTTACTGAAAATTGAAAAAATGATAATGATGACACAAATTTCGAAGACATTTTCAAACTTTATATTGATTAGATAAGTGTTGCTGTAAAATGAAATGAATAGTAACTTTTCTGAATTGTTAAATATTTGTCAAACTCAGCTCTGTAAATTCACAATAAGATTCAATTAGTCTATTTAGTGCAAAGTCCAAAAAAAGACATTTGAAATAATTAAAAAAAATTAAAAATTAATTTTATATTCATTATTCTTTAAATGTTCCGGGTCCCTTTTTTAATTTTTCTATTCTGACGACCATGTTTAAAGAAAACTGTAATGTATTTAAATACAGAGGTTAACACAAATCAAAAACACAACTCAGTTTATGACGACTCCAGCAAAAAAGATCCATTTTCTGTTGAAATCAATCTTCATCATTTTTAAAATACTTAATCCTCCTATCTGATTTTTGAGTAGGAATGATGACTAAACTAAATTGAAAGTTGATAGGAATGAAGACTAACCTAAATTTAAAATTGATAGATTAAGCGTTGTTAAATTACCGGAACTGATAATTAGAAAATAAGATCAAGAAAATGAGTTCGCTAAACAAAAGTTAGCGAGCTAATTAGAGCAAATCGTTTGAGCGTTTTTGTGTAACGAACTGCCGGTTTTGAATATAAATTTATGTATGATATTTTACATTCTATTAGCGGTTTTTTGAATTAACTTAAAATAATGAAATTCGAATAACCAACCATAATTCTGGATTTTTTTTCTGATACAAAGGTATCCACTAGCTTTTATACACTTAAAAGGAAGGCTGACTAAGGAACAGTGTTAAAATATAAAAAAAAATACTCAAAAATTACAGACTTAACAAAGTTTGCCGGGTCAGCTAGTTTTATATAAATAATACAACATGCTCAATTTATATTTGAATGCTTATAGAGACAAAGAGACACACAACACAAAATAAAATTGAGGCTGAAATTGGGTTTTTGAAGTATATTTTATAGAAGTACAAAATTTGTAAAGATTTATAATGATTGGCTTTAAATTCTGAACTTGTTTGGTTACACTTCTCAATAAAAACTTATTCTAAAGACGATTGAATTTGGAATGTAACTTAATTCATCGACCTTATCGATGAATATTTATGTCCTTTTTAGTAAGGGCATCTTAATGTTATGAAATTTTTACTGAAGGATTGAAAGTTAGAAAAATGCAATTTTGCAATCTTCTTTAAATCGCTTATGCGTAGGACAATTCTAAATATGTTTATATCAATACGACGGTGTTACCATGGAAAAATAGCTCGCTATTGATTATAGACCCTAGCTGGAGTGTGAAATTTGTCTAAATTAGAGCGCCGAATACCGCCAAAAAACCGTAAGGCCGAATATTCGGCTCATCGAATAGTTGATCTAAGTATTCGGCCGAATATCTACTACAGACTTGTAAAAATTTTCAAATGACTTTGGATAATTTATAAAATTTTCCAAAGATAATGTTGTAAAAACTACACAATCATTAAAAACTTATGAAGTCATCAAAAAATCTAAGGTGTATCAGCGTAACTTCCACTCTAGATCGCACAGGAGAATGCTGACAAGTACTTAGATTATAGTTTGTTCCAGATTTTCTATATATTCAGACTTGACCATATTCCAGTAAAGATTCCAGATAAGTTAAATCTGGCCGGGATGTCCAGGTATTATTTAAAACTTCCCGAATTTTGTCAAATTATTTGCAAAATCAAAAAAAAAATTCTTTTAAATCTTTTAGATTTTGTGTTCAATGATGATTTCTCAAAAATTTCACTTTTTGAAGTTTTGGAGTTTTTTCGAAACTTTTTCGCATCAGGTATCAGAATGGGGGTAGGCTTAATAGCGGCACGTTATCCAAACATACGGGAAAATTGTGCCTAGCCTTTTTTTTATCCAAGATTTCATCATTTACCTGAGAAACCTGAAAAACCTGTAAAAGGAAGAAATAAATTCAATCTATTTAAGATGGCATAAAGCCTTTCCACTAGGGATTATTAGCATTAAAGCTCTTTTCTACATTCGGTAAGGAATGATAGAATGTTTTTTTTAGTTTAATTTCTTAAACTCAGATTCGCTTAAAGCGTAAGATCCCAGAGTACGAAAACGTAGTCTGGCAAATGAGGGACAGTTACATATAAGATGGAAGGGATCTTCCACATCTGATTCACAACTACCACATACTGGAGATTCAGCACGCTGTATGTTGTGCATGTGATAGTTGAGTTTACAATGACCGAAGAGTGCTCTGATCAAGATGCTGCAATGAGATTTATTTAAAGTTAATAAGTAACTCGATATGATTGGAGATGGTTTTTCTAAAAATAATTTAGTTTGACGACAAGTGTCCAACTCTTCCCAGTATTGTTCATGCTGGTTAGAGGACCAAGTTTGAATTTGGTTTCTGAACCAACATGGTGATATTGGTACAGCCGTAAAATTCCTTTTCCGACCCAGCTCTAGCGAGTCCGTCGGCGCATTCGTTTCCAAAAATTCCCTTATGTCCGGGTACCCATAGAAGGTTTAATCCATTGCCTTCAGCAAGTTCTTCGATTGCTTTCCGGCATGCGATTACCAGTTTTGATCTAGAACTGGAAGCACTGAGTGATTTGATAGATGCTTGGCTATCTGAACAGAAATAAATTGTTCTGAACATAATCTTCTTTTGAAGTGCAATTTGCACTCCATACATAATAGCATATAGCTCAGCCTGAAAGACTGTACAATATTTTCCTAGAGGTTGAGCATATTCTATGTTCAACTCGTGACAGTAAATTCCTGCACCTGCACGGCCGTTTGATAATGAACCGTCAGTATAGAATACAATATGAGAGAACATTTGGTCCTCTAAGAAACCTGATAACCATTCTTGAGGAGAAGGAAATTTGACTTTGAACCCCATGTAGGGAAAACTACTCGAGAGTGTTAAATCGTTTGGCGCTAGATTAAACTTGTTTAATCAAACTAATTCAGGCCACACATTTGTATGACTCGATGATCTTTCGATATTTCCTGACAGCCAGAGACCAACTGCCTGTAGACGAAAAGCACATGAGAAGGCTTCCTGTTTTAGGAACAAGTGTAGAGGTTTGATAGAAAACAGAGCCTCTAGTGCTGCAGTAGGAGTTGTAGTGAACGATCCGGACATCCCCAAAAGACACATTCTTTGAAGGTGATTTAGTTTAGTTCGAACTGTTGCAACTTCTCCTTTCTGCCACCACACTAGACACCCATAGGCCAGAATTGGTCTTACTATTGTGGAGTAAATCCAGTGAATATGTTTGGGTTTGAGTCCCCAGTTTTTTCCGATTGCACGTCGGCATTGCCCGAAGGCCATGCATGCTTTTTTGATTCTGAATTCGATGTGATCAGACCAGTTTAATTTAGAGTCAAGAATGACACCCAAATATTTAACTTGATCAGACACGGTGATTTCGGAACCATAAAACAGCAGAGGGCGCACCCCACGGGTGATACGTTTTTTAGTAAATAAAACAATGTAAGTTTTTAGAGGATTAACTGAAAGTTCTACATGAGAACACCATCGTTCAACAGAGCGCAGAGCTTGTTGCATTATATCAAATAATGTGCTTATGCACAAACCTCTTACCAGCAGAAGATAATCATCTGCGAATCCATAGGTTGGTATTCCACGGTCATTGAGTTTTCTCAACAAGCCGTCTGCAACTAGGTTCCACAAAAGAGGTGATAGTACACCTCCCTGTGGGCAACCACGTGTGCTAACTTTTGTTATTGAAGCCTGTCTTAAAGACGAATGAAGATTCCTGTTACTTAGCATTGCGCTAATCCAGTTAGTTATAACACTAGGCACTCCATGAAGTAGTGCCGCATCCATTATTGATGTAAACGAGACATTATCAAATGCTCCTTCTATGTCTAGAAATGCTCCTAGACATGATTCTTTCTGTGAAAAACTATTTTCAATATTATGTACTACGTTATGCAGAAGAGTTAATGTTGATTTTCCTGTTTGGTATGCATGTTGTGTCGCATTAAGCGGATGTTGGACAAGGCATTTCTGCCTGATATGATGATCAATTAAACGTTCAAGTGCTTTTAATAGAAATGAACTTAGACTAATAGGACGAAAGCTTTTGGCTTCGTCGTATGATGATCGTCCCCCTTTAGGGATGAATTTCACGGCTATCTGCCGCCAAAGTTTAGGAATATATCCATGAGCAAAACTGCTTATCATTATTTTTCTTAATATGTGTTTGAAATGATCGAAACCTTTTTGAAGCAAAACTGGAAATAAACCGTCACTTCCAGGAGATTTGTATTGAGCAAAACCATCGATTGCCCATTTGATCGATTCTGTAGTAACTATTTTCCGAGCAAAATGCAAGGAATCTAGATTTCCAGAAAAGAACTCAGGCTCTATCGATGAATCTTGATCAACACATCCTGGAAAGTGAGTATTGAATAGACAACTTAATGTTTCTTCGTCGTTTGATGTATAATCACCACTAGGGGTTTTAAGGTATGAAACCTGATAATCTTTTGATTTGGCTAAGACTTTATTTAACCTACTTGCTTCGTGCAAGCCTGAAATGTTTGTGCAGTAGCTATGCCAACTCGAGCGTTCGGCAGCTCTTGTTGCTTTCCGGTAAGCTCTGCGAGCCAACTTGAACGCATCAAAACCTTCCGTGCGCCTTCGGTTCCAAGAGCGTCTGCGGTTTTTTCGTAATTTACTGAGATTTGAGTTCCACCATGGTGTACTGTTTTTGTTGAATTTCAACGTTCGTAAGGGACACGCTTCTTCATAAGAATTTAAAATAATTTCGGTGGTTTTTGCAACCACTTCATCCAACTCAGAAGGAGTAGTAATTTCAGGTGTATATCCATGAAATTTAGTAGCAAGATGCTCCAAATATAGGTCCCAATTAGTTGTTCTTGGGTTTCTGAATGTAATTGTTTCTAAAAACTCACCTGAGTGTTCAAAATAGATAAACCTGTGGTCAGAAATCGATTCTTCGTTAGGCACATGCCAATTTGAAATTTCCTGAGAAATTGTTCTAGAACAAAGTGTGATGTCAATCACCTCTTCTCTGTCACACCTAACAAAAGTTGGTTTATTTCCTACATTTAGAATTTCTAAATCAGTGCTGCTTAAATATTCCATTAAATTTAAGCCTCTCAGATTGATATCTGAGCTACCCCGTACAAAATGATGGGCATTGGCATCACAGCCAATTACAAGAGGTATATTTTGTGATTCACAGAATGAAATGACATTTTTTAAATCATCCGTAGGGGATGATTGTTCATATGGTGAGTATGCTGAACAGTAGACGTATTTTCTATCAGGCAGCGAAACCTGAACGACGCAAATATCTCTTGTTGTTAGATTGGGTATAAGTGTTGCATTTAAAGAATTGTTTATCAATATACACGCACGAGGCATTATTCGGGCATTAGTCATTCCAATTACACTGAACACAGTAAAGTTTGGTTTGAGCAAATTCCCTAAGTAAAAAGTTCCATTTCGGAAATAAGGTTCTTGGACCAAGGCGATTGATGCAGTTCCATTAAGGATTAAACGACATAAGTTCAGTGTAGCGGTTCTTTTGTGCTGCAGATTTATCTGTGCAACCTTAATAGAAAGCATTTCTATCAAAGAATTCCACACATATTTCCATCACACACAAGAACCTCTGCACCTTCATATCGACGCATGAAGCGGGGTATCCCATACAGGATGAAAATTTTCAAATCGTGTGTATAATCTGAATCCCACGAGTTGCCAGGAAAAATACGGCCCTTTGCACCAGTGCCTGGCTATAGTGCAGACCTTAACAACGTTCTGCTTAAGATAGGATTATTATACACCCTCCTACCCCCACTTTGGGGCCCGCAGGCACAGAACCACCTTGAAGCGGGTGTTTACAAAATTTAGGAGAATACAACTCGTGCATGCGCATTAATAGCAATAAGCACAATTGGTGAATCCTCCCTGAAGAAACTTGGCTTGAAACCAAGCCAAGGTTCCCCCCTCCCAATGTGATAGTCGCATTTGAAGAATGACTAACGCATATGGGAAGTACTGGATAAGTCGCCTTTTACGACGTGGACCAGTATCCCAGTGGTAGTATTCTATAAGCCGCCACCACACAGCCATAACGAAACTCGAAACTTTTTCGCATAGAAACAATGGCCAACACGAAGGAAAAGAGTGGAGAGTGTCAATTGATTACACTAGTTTACAGCATTTTTGAACTCAGTAAACTGAAGGTCATTTCCAATGTAAAATCGGGCGCTGAATCCGAAAATGAAATTCAAAAAAATCTCAGTAGAACCGTTTTTGAGTTATGCTCCAAATATGAAATTTCGGAAAAATTTAAAAATTTCTTGTACTTAGATTGAAATATCTCGGACGGCATAACAGTAATTTGAAATCACTTTTTTGCATATTAAAGGTGAATAAATTTTCTATCGATCATTTGAACAGTGTTTTTGCGTTTGACCAACAGTTTTGTTGATATTAGTGACTTTATGAGGAAAAAAATTATAAAAAACGCATTTTTTTAGAGAAAATTTTGTTTCAAATAAAGTTTTTGACTCGATGGTAGCATTTAAAAAATCTGATTTTCTTTTGCGCTTAAATGTCAATTTAAAACATAGATTTCAAGTGGTTATTTATCAAAATCGGTTGAAAATTGAAGAAGTTATGGCTACTTTACCATAATAGTATTTTTTGTAGTTTTTCATAATTTAACGAACCGCAGAACACTTATCATAGTATAGGAAGAATGAAACATGATAAATCTCACTCGCACCAAGTCAAAATTATTTATTAGCTTACCAGAAGGTCACATGCCAAGTTTCAGGAAGATCTGACCATACGGAGGGGTTGCTTGAGACTCAAACGTGAATAAAATTTTGAGGTATTTTGCCCGGAAGGAACGAAAAATACTGGTTTTTCATCAATTACTATTTTCATCACTAGCTGATTGTTATTTATGGTTGATTTTCTTAAAGCCTGAAATGAGACAAATATTTCACCCGAAGACTGTAACTCGATTGGATTTGAAACAGAAAAGTTATTGAGGTTCAAAGATTGTATTTTGGTCGAAAATTGTCGTATAAAACGCAATGCGTAAAAAGTACTCATTGCGTGTTGGACTAAATTTACGGCCTTTGAACCGCAATAACTTTTCTGTTTCAAATCCAATCGAGTTACAGTCTTCGGGTGAAATATTTGTCTCATTTTAGGCTTTAATAAAATCAACCATAAAAAACAATCAGCTAGTGATGAAAAAAGTAATTGATGAAAAACCAGTATTTTTGTTCCTTCCGGGCAAAATACCTCAAAATTTTATTCACGTTTGAGACTCAAGCAACCCCTCCGTATGGTCAGATTTTTCTGAAACTTGGCATGTGACCTTTTGGTAAGCTAATAAATAATTTTGACTTGGAGCGAGTGAGATTTATCATGTTTCATTCTTCCTATACTATGATAAGTGTACTGCGGTTTGTTAAATTATTTAAAACTTCAAAAATTACAGTTATGGTAAAGTAGCCATAACTTCTTCAATTTTCAACCTATTTTGATAAATAACCACTTGAAATCTATGTTTTAAATTGACATTTAAGCGCAAAAGAAAATCAGATTTTTTAAATGCTACCATCGAGTCAAAAACTTTATTTGAAACAAAATTTTCTCTAAAAAAATTAGTTTTTTATAATTTTTTTCCTCATAAAGTCACTAATATCAACAAAACTGTTGGTCAAACGCAAAAACAGTGTTCAGATGATCGATAGGAAATTTATTCACCTTTAATAAGCAAAAAAGAGATTTCAAATTACTGTTATGACGTCCGAGATATTTCAATCTAAGTACAAGAACTTTTTTAATTTTTCCGAAATTTCGAATTTGGAGCATAACTCAAAAACGGTTCTACTGAGATTTTTTTGAATTTCATTTTCGGATTCAGCGCCCGATTTTACATTAAAAATGTTGGTCAGTTAATCAAGTTCACGATTTTTTTAAAATTTTGTAAACTAGTGTTATTAATAATCTTGAGCCTATCGTTTGTGGTTTTTGTGGCAATTTTTTCCACATCAGCCAGCAGTGTTGTGGATTCAACATCCGCTTTAATAGGGAATTGTTCACACAGGGTAAGGTAATTTTTATATGCACCCTGTGTCGAAACGAGCTCAACGGACGAAGTATCCGCCGTTATATAGACGACAACTCGATCTCGGGTGAAATTTCCGTCCCACTTCCGTAAGCACTTGACAAGCTTACTCAACAACTCGACTCACTATTGTAAGCGTTGCTACTCTCTCGAAAGAGGTCTCAGCGATTTTGTTCGTAGTTGTAATTTTATAGGCAGTGAGTATTTTGGGGGTTGAACTATTCCTCTGGAAGGCGAAAACTTGCACGAACAGCACGCAGCCATGACCACTACTGGTTCCACCACTCACCACCAGAGACCACAAGCTACCCAGCGGAGCGAAGAGGCGAATGGAAATAGAAGAGGCGAATGGGATTTAGACGAGACAAAAAAGGCGCGAGGCGAGAGCAACGATTGCCTGCTGTCCAAAGCCCGTGATATGAACGGCCATCGTCATTTGAAATTTGAACGTTGGCGAAAGAACTTCGGAAGAAATTTGAAACATTGTCATAAGTTTGAAGTCACATATTCGGACAGCAGTTAAAGTTCGCCATTTTGCTCTCGCCATCGACATCATCTGATATTTGGACCCTATATTTAGGACCCCGCTGTTTTGGGATGGAATAATAACCCACTGCCGAGCCGTCACCGTTCAATCGGATTCAAATACGAACCCACAATTTGAATCTGCCGTTAAACCGTTGCGCCTTGGAGGTTACGTCTGCCGCTACAATAGAGGTAACTCCATCGCTTCCGGATTTAAATCCACCGTTAGACGGATTTAAATCAGCCGTTGGTTTCGCCATATCGATCCGTCGCTAGTTCGGGTGAGTTTCTCACTGGCGAACTTGATCCGACCAACAACACTTCCGTGCCTGGTTCAGCACCCAAGGTGGGACCAGGTACGTTTCAACTTACCCTGCGACAGCCTCGCTTTTCGACATCTCCGTGCCTGGTTCAGCACCCAAGGTGGGGCCAGGTACACTTCAACTTACCCGTCAACTGCTTCGCACCTGCCGCTGGTCACTACCTTAGTACGCTGCCAGCTACATCGCCGTGTCAACGCCATTGGATCGAGTTAGACCTCACCGAACCCAAGGTCGGACCAACCCGAGGACCAGTACCAGGTGGTAGCCGTAATAAGGTCAGATACCCATTATTGTTACTCATGAGTGTATTATTCAAAGTGGTGGAATTAAAGCTTGGATTGTGCTCCCCAATAAATTTAAGTTTAAGCTAGAAGGTGGAGTTTTTCTTCCTCCGAATATTCCCTGCATTTTGCTTGATCAGTAAGCTTGCCAACCCTAGGGATTGTTTAGGGAATCTCTGGGACGCCTGCCGACTGACTAGTGGCTAGTCTTACACTATCTGAAAAAGTCGATGATATGGCTCAGAAGCAATATCCTCCGATCACAGCTTCCTCGTTTCCCCCTTTGAAAGGGACACCACGAACGTATCAGTCTCCGAACATTAAACGTCGCCGCGGCAATGATGGACATTCGCTTGTGTCTTCCACAATGACCGGTACTAAGTCTGTCGATCTTAGCAATCTATCAGTCTCGTTCATTGTACCTCCCGCAACACCAAAGTTCTAGTTGTACCTAGCTGATCTCCAGCCGCAGATTACGGACGATGATGTTAACAAATTAATATCCCGCTGCTTGAATCCTTCTACACCGGTTGAAATGAAACGACTGCTACCGAAAGGAGTTGATGGGTGCACTCGTAAATATGTGTCTTTTAAAATTGGATTGGATCATATGTACAAAGATGCTGCATTGAACCCCATGATGTGGCCTACAGGGTTACTCCTTCGGGAATTTGTGGATCAGCCAAAAAACTACAACCGGCAGCCTTTGACTCCTGCTCCGATGGTTCAACGTTTTCAACCTATGGAAGCTACTACTCCGACCGTATTTGGCCCTGGTCGATCCACAACCGCGTCAGCGGCCCTGATGTAGTCTCTTCCAGCATCTTTGAAGGTGATGGGATCCACTCGGCTCCCATTTTAGCCAACGATGATGACGAGATCTTAAACCTCGGCAGATTGTTTTACGACGATTCTTCAAATATTGGAGGAAATGCCAGCGCTACTTGGATTTCATCACTGGGACGCACAATCTTGGCACTTGGGAGGCTTCAAAGCCCCTTGACTCAGTCGCGCAGTTTTCAGCCAGCGTCTTCAGCCGTCCCAGGTCTGAGTTCGATAGTGGCAATGAGGTCCTCCAGCCTACTTTTCCAGACAAGTACTCATATTCTTCTGGAACACTTTCCCTGTGTGATGAAATTTGAACCAATCGCAGATTCTACAATGGCACGCATCACTTTTGGGTTTCTTCATGGGCTTCAACACCAGGACGCATCGATTTGAGCTTTTTGGAGACTCCGGAGCACTTCGACTCAGTCGCGCTGTTTGCAGCCAGCGTCATCAGTCGTCTTGGCCCTGAGTTCGTTGGAGGCGAGGAGGTTCTCCAGATCACTTTTACAGGCAAGTACCCCATTACGACCAAACCATGCTGCTTGCGTTCCCAGTTTCCGCTTTACAACAGGTCCATCTCGCAAAATCATCCGTACGACGCTTCTGCTACTATCTCTGGATTTCCAGGTCCGGGGTGCAACGAATTAGGAATTACGGAGACCCCTGAGCCCTTCAACTCAGTCGCGCTGTTTCCTGGTGAGATTGGTGAGATTGACGGTTATTATGAACTCTCAGACCCGCATTAAATATCAAGTTTTGGTTATGGTTAGACGAGTGAAAATTATCGAAAACTTAAATTTTCTGTTTGTAAATCGCACAGTATAGAGAGAGGTAATATGTTATCAGATCTATCGGAATAACTGGGTTGGGTAAAGATAGGGAAGATTATAAATTGTTTTAATGCAACGATTTGGGAGGGGTTGTAAACGGGAAAGAAGAGACAATGACGCTCTATTCACCCCGAATCGCTATCAAATAATATAAACGGGAGTGTATGAAGGCAAAATAAAATTTCAATAAAACATTACAATGCTTTTACTCTCCATAAAACTCAAACAATAACATTAAATCTGATCACTTTTTTACTGTTGTAAGTGAAAAAAGTTCGTACGGGATCAGCTAGTTTATTATAGAATAATTTTCATTTTTTCTACTATGGATTCTTTTCAACCAAACGGATGCTGGACTGTAGGTTAAGTTCAAAGCATTGAATGTTTAGGCCTTAACCGTGATATGAAAATTTAAGCTAAAGGAAATACCAAATCACACCTAGCTGTGAATGAATTTTTT
The DNA here is from genome assembly GCF_029784155.1 of Uranotaenia lowii. NCBI lineage: Eukaryota > Metazoa > Arthropoda > Insecta > Diptera > Culicidae > Uranotaenia > Uranotaenia lowii. Next base: position 115,995,928 of record NC_073692.1, read on the forward strand.
TTAAAGATTAATCAACAGTGAATATAATATCTTGCAGAATCTCTGGCTCATCAGTGAATATTATGCGATCTTCGCACAATTTCCAAGATTTAAAGTAAGATCTGTCATCCTTCAGTTTTAAGCAAAGGAATATCTGCTAGCAGTCTGACAAAAACAAAGCAACACTTAACAAAAGCCAAGTTTTTTTCATATCATCTGCTGAATAAGTAAGTTGTTTGGTGAAGGGTTATAACCAAAATAGAGTTTTGAAATACATTCAATAAAAGTATGTGTTTTTTCGTCAAAAATACCAGTAATTCTCTTCATGTGAACTTTGTCTAAACATCCTTTAGTTTGTTTTTCACTCGAAGCGGTGAAACGAATTCCGTTTAACTAAATTGCGTTGATTGTTTAAATAGCATGATACATTGTAGCTCGCCTCAAAACGCCAATCATTCTATCCACATACAAAAGCTGCAAACCGCCCGTCGGCCAAGAATGAATTTCATCAACCGTTAAACAAGCAGCAACCTATCTATGTAGGTATGAAGATAAACATTGTGATCAGCCACCAATCAAACTATCTAACCTTGTACCAAGATATAGGGTACGGCACCCAGGCTAGGGTACAATTAAATGTTGACCAATCTGGGCTTCGGTTCACTTACTCCAAGGTACGACAGAATACTTACTTGGCTACTTGCTACTCGCCACTGGCTGACTGCCATCATCGATCAGCCAAATGTGTAAGTCAGCCATTTTTTCTCCTCGTGATGACGACTTGGATGGCTTGTTCACCACTTGGGGTTTAAAACTACCTACTAAAAGGTACGCTTTACTCAAGTGTGCAGCTAAGCAGAAAGTCCCTAGCAGCGGCGACATATTATCGATCCATCGTCGTAGTGCGGTCGTGATAGTTCTAGTTTTAAATTTGTACACATATGCGGTGGCGTATTTAAGTACAACTCCACTCGAGACTTATACGCTTATAGATCCAAGAACCAGCACCATGTGTGCACAAATCATCAGCCAGAACCTCTTTTTAATGATTCAAGAACTAGTGCAACGACTTCGATGGCGGAAAATAACAACGACGACCAAGGCTCAAGATTTCGCAACCAAGATCGCTTGAATTCACTCTGCAAGTTGTTCCGAGTCACGACTCACTCGAGTTAAGCCGGTTGCGCCAAGATCTTTCCAACCATATTCCATTCTAAAGCCAAATAGACGCTCATACAATTACCTATCTGGCTACCTTCTATACACAACTTTCCGTAGCGTATGCTTAATTTTGTTGGGGTAGATCGGAATAGACCAATGGCTGATTTTCGAAGAACACATTATGTGTCCCATTATATTTTCTATCTCGATTGTTGACAATTGATCATTCCTTGACATTTCCAACTTTTAACCGTTGAAAAACTAACAATGTATCGTTTGGACTTAAGATCATACATTTTTTTTTTAAATTCTCAACTATATTTAAGAAAAAAATTGGTTTTGTGGTTTTTGTCAACTGCTTCTAAATATCTAATTATGCTCTCTCAAAAGAAGAGAATTTCGCAATTTTTGCCCCCTGGTTTATTTGCCAGAGCAAAAGAGCAATCTCCCAACGATCAGTCATCATCCATACACCAACAAACCATATGCTTTTACAATTGCCAATGGATTGAATTAAACTCCCAATAAGAGCTCCGGCTGATTGAGCCAATATTGAGCAAGAAAGCAAAAACCAGTTCCGCGTATCAAGATCACTAGCCATTGCATTGCTGCTGGACGCGGACGTGTGTTTGCATACACAACATACCTACCTTCTGTACTAATAATGCAATAAAATAATAACATACTGACTTCGCATTCAATGTGAGGATACCTAGCCGTGTACTTCAATCGTCATTCGGGCTAAAAGGTGTCTCATGAAACATACATTACCCGCCCTCCCCGCCACGCTATCGTGTTTCTCTGTAAGTCTGGTGTGCCCTACCGGAGTTTGCAGGCTTACTTGGAAGATCTAGGTCAGTCGATCGGAAAAGTGTCCAGTAGAATTTAGAATTTTCGCCGCCAGTTTTTTGTAAGTAATAACATATTTAATTAAGAAACAATGTTCTGTTAGTGAAAAGGTAATTTTTTTTGCATAATATTACATTGAGAAGATGAGTAATTGAAAAAACTAGATTTAAATATCAACCCAAGCAACCAAAAGTCGCGTTTTTATTTAAAGATGGGATTCCAAAGTTCAGATTTGGCTGAAAAAATGTTTTACGCGAACTTCAGGTGACTCTTGTCGCGTTAAAGTTACTCTGAAACTTCCATCGCCCTTTGAAAGGTTCAATTATCGATAACGGAAATTCTAAGCGCTTTTAATGGAACTTCCTTCAAGAAGGTCGATAACGTTCGCGTAACACTTTCTAACGCACCATTAAGATACTTCTAGGTGTTTTAAGAACCTATAAGGGAATTCTAAGTGACATGTCAAAAATGTCTGACAATTTCTTGTCATGGTATTTGTTTTGTTTATATCTATACTGATATTTACAAATGGAATTCAAGATTTTTTCGAATTTTTGTAATAAGTGTTAAGATATTCGAATGAATTCTTGATGATGATTATTCAAATTGTGTAATAAGGTACAAGTTCTCTTGGAAGCTGAACAAAAGACATACACCGTCTTAGCCGATTTAGGCTTCACAGACTGAATAAATGACGTGGACAACTGAATAGCCACCTAAACAAACTTCAAAGAAGCTTTAAGAATTTAAATTTTGGGCTGATAAGCATTCTCTTCAGACTCAAACGAGAGCTGATTAAGCTTCTATGAAACCTTTTTAAGGGAATTTTGGTTGCTTGGGAAGACACTGGAAAAATTTGTAATTTTTCTTTAAATGACTCCTACACACCCACAAATCATACTCGGACAGACAGGAACCATCGGTATAAGATTCTATGTCGGAACCACAAGGCTGCAATGATGTACAATCCGTGTGGAGCACATCTCTCAGATTTATGATTTTTTCCTCCAATTTAAGCTTTTTTCTTCAGATTTGAGCTTTCATCTCCTATGCTCTCAGGGCAAAAAAGCTTAAATCTTAGGAAAAAAAGCTTAAAAACGAGATTTACCAACACTTATTTAAAAGATGATGGCACACGATACATAGACAAATCGTGTATCGTTGCCGGGACAAGTAAAATTCTCAAACTAGTTAACAAATGTGTTGGCTGTTCAAATACGTACGATTCATTCAATATATTTTACTATTTTTCATAATTTTTATCGAAAATAACTTTTTTTCGTCGACTTAAAAATGAACGCACACTTATAGAATTTCGCTGAAACTTGATGTTTCTTTGAAGAGATCTAAATTCTACTTAAGACTAAAGCGTACATCTTTCAAGTGTTTAATGGCTAGCATCGACTTCAATTCAATTTACATGAAGCTGTCAATTTTGTTTGCTCTACGGTTTACTTATACTTATGCACTGTGTAAAAGCCCTATTATCATCCCATTCCCAACCCATACCCATCTCACTCTCATCCCCTTCCTATCAAAGGCCATTGCACAGTGGTCTCGAAATTAAATTTAGCGGGAAAGTTTGATGCATTTGATGTCTTAGACAAAGTTTTACAACAACTAAAGGCAGTCATTTTGGAATTTTTTTTAGGGTGGTTCATAAGGTTTCTGAGATCCGAAAATTATTTCTTGGCTGTGATAAGATAGAGACCTACATTAATCTAAAATATTGTAGAACATAATAATTCATCAAACTTTGTCGAAGACACCACACTTGTATCTCTCACTCAAACTTAAAGTTTTATGACAACTTGTTTTCATGAAGTTAGGGTGGTGCTATCAAAATCAGTTTTTTCTTGATATCTTCTCATGGTGATTTTTTATCAAGATCATTCACTTAACAACATTTTAGGTATGTACTTATAATGCGCATTTGTTGTTGAAAAATGATTACTAAAATTTGTTTTTGTTCTGAAGTCATGAGGCAATATGTGTTGAAAAATGACTGTTCCAAATGGAGCAAGTCGAAAATTTTATCGTTGATTGATTTTGAAAGTTCATGTTACAATCTTTACAATATTAAAAAAACTGTAGATTTTTTCATTAAGAACTCAGAAACTACTGAACCTATAGATGTGAAATTTTTTAATTAAAAAAATTCATTCATCCTGTGTGTTTCCTGATAAAGATCTCTCGTGTTTGTTTTATACTGGATGGAAACCCTCCTTTTCTTTAACGTGAGGGGTCTTGGTGTACTAAAAACTATCTAAATATGTAAATCCTAAGCATTTTATCAACATTTTATGATATTTACTTGAAAATAGATTGAATTCTACCGATTTTTATCGTATTTTACGATTATTTTGCATAGGAGCCCTCCCACCCTTGAGTGCGACCGACTCAAAACGTCACAAATATAATTTTTTACTCGAAAAACTACTTCATGCCAAATTTTACATCAATCGGTCCTGTTGTTTCCGAGTTCTTTAAGAACAAATGTACAAATTCTTCTTCTATGCATAGAGATTTTGACGATTTTGAGTAAAATTCAAACAACGATTAAACGCATTAATCAAAAAACATATCTCCAGCTTTTTGATATTATAAAGACTTTCAAATACAATCAACGATATAATTTTCGACTAGCTCCATTTGATGTGATAGACGCTCTAAAAAAGTCATTTTTCATCACATATTGCCTCATGACTTCAAAACAAAAACAAATTTTAGTAATTTATTTTCAACAAAAGATGCACATTATAAGTATTTAAAATGTAACTTAATAAATGATTTTGATGAAATACCGTCATTAGAAGATATCAAGAAAAAACTGATTTTGATAGAACCACCCTAACTTCATAATCTCAATGGAAAGAGATTTCCTTTTCAGAGATCTAGCTTGGATCTAAATTATCATCAAAACAGTTATTGAGTTTCTAAAACGTGTTTTTAAGAATCGATTAACAATAATCTTATATATAAAAATGGAAGCGTTTTCTTTGTAACACCATCACGAATAAACTGACGATCGGTATGAAGCGAAATTTGGTATCTGAGGGTTTTTCTGGTCAGAGATGGTTTGTATAATAGTTTCCAGAATCTCACTTTTTATGGTAAGGGGGTCCCCATACAAAATCAACTTTAAATGGGACACAAGCCGTACAATTTTGTTACGATTTTTATGAAAATTGATTCGCGAACACGATGAAGTTAAAGACGAGTAATATATAAGGGAAATATAACATTTATTACGATTTATTCATTTGAAGGTAATACAAAGTTTACCGGGTCAGCTAGTTTAGGTATAAAAGAGGCTGTACGCTGTGAGCTAATTTTTAAAACCAATTTTCTTTTTTTTATCATAACACCAATAAAAATGGGGTCATAGGCGAAATTGATGTCATTTCTATATGATTTTATGAAAAATGAAAAGAAATCGACTGATTGAGACCTAAGAAATTAGTGCAAAATATGAGTTTCATGTTCCTTTCGAACAAAATATTTTATATCTTCATACACATTTCAGGCTCTTTGCTCTATCTTTTTTCGTGGTCCGATCCCCTGAAAGTTAGCATGGGACTTTGAGCTAGGCCTATACTTACCCTCACGATTTTTGCTTATATTTTGAAAATTGTTCGATGTAGCGCTTTGAATTCTGTACTTAAAGGTATAATGTTTTTCGATGAGTTCTCTAAACCATAAAATTTAAATACAATTTGCTAATATTTTCCCTAACAAATATGCCTAAAATCTTGAGTTTCACTTAGCAGAATATCAATAAACATAAAACAGCTTTTGATGGATACTATTATTGTTCTTAACGAGCGAAAGAGTCACTTTTTATTGAAATCTTCACAAGAAAGACATTCATATGCTAAAAATATTTGTATATATTTGTATCAAGGCACATAAAAGTAAAAAAATCTCAACCTTACACTTTTTTGAATTTATGCTTTGTTAATTGTTGTTACATAGTATTCAGAGAAGACAGTAATAAACCTTGAGCCCAACGTAAAAACTAATGAACCTTGATTAGTTTTTACGTTGCAGTTTCTAAAGTAAATTTAAACCTTTCAAAACTACTGGGCTCAATATTACCCGAAGCACACATTCAAATAATCAAAACTCTTCGAAAAAGTATGCAAAAGAATAATTTTTAAAACCTTCCTGGAGAATGACAAAATACTCAATCTGTAACACCAGGCAACTTCCTGAGACCACACGAAGGGATCCCTCAAAACAATTCGTAAAAATACGACTCAACAGTTTGCCTGCGATTCCCTGGCCGCAAATTTTTGACCAATTTCGATGATTTGTGATTCATTGTATGTATAAATGATTTATTCTAGTTTCTCAATATTGAAAAACAAAGTCCAAATGTTTTACCAGATTAACAATACTTGATTCCGAACAGTAAGGTATCTAAATAGAGTTTTTTTTTTAAAAGCTTAAACTTCTCATAGGTTCCTAATTTTGCGCTGATTTGATAATATTTGATATTGTCAAGAATTAATCTGTCCATGGATGTTTAAATATTTCGGGGTCAAGAGAATATTTTAGCCACTATTTCGGAACTTCTGGCAGAAAATAAAATTCTTATTTAAGAAAAGAGTTACAGTTTTGGTTTTGCATCCCTGAACTTGTTTACCAATTCAAATTTGGTTTCTCAATTCTTCAGTATATTGTAATGAAACTTACAACTTTTTGTCATTTTTCAAACTCTCCCTCGGGTTGGTAAATTTACGACATTTTTTCATCGTAATTTCTCTGAAATTTTAACTAAAATTGACTACTTTCTATACACTTAGAGATTCATTAGAATCTACTCTTTCTTTTAAAATACTTTTTGTATAGTATTTCGAAAATTTATTGCAACGTTTTTCGAATATACTGAAAACTGTCTGGTAGGAAAACGTAGGTACCTTGCATATTACAAAACAGGATCTCTAAGAGAGTTTTACGGTGCTAGGATTTTTTTCTTATTTTATTCATTAACCACTGTGTGGTGCAACAGAGTGAATTTGAACAGTTTTCTCATATGGACAGTTTTCACCACCATATTTGATTCCGAAAGTAGGTGAACCAATATAGGAAAGAAATAAAAATTCTTACACGCTCCTTTTTTCAATCTCAAAATTTAGATATTTTAGTTCAAAACAGCACTTCAGTCCAATGGCAGCCCTCAACTTTGAGTTCGACTGGGCAATTGCAAAACTAAGTTCGGCAATCGAGCTAAAATTTATTTTTATTCGAGGGCTGCAAAAATTCAGGGATTTATAGGATGGTTGAAAATTTTTGCAACCGGATGTTGTTGTTTCGGTTCAGTGCATTACAAATACAGCGGTGAAAATTTTGAAACTCCAAAGGAAACTTGCAGATGTTACTTCCCACGGGAAGTAAATATCTTCCGGAAGTTTCAGGACATTCGAAGACGCTCACCATATGACGACAATGACGGACTCAACTTTACGCTTCCGGTTCGAATTGAACTCGCTTAGTGTTTTCAGTCCAACAACGAGAGAGAACTCAGCTTTGCTCTCCCATCGAAGGAAGAAAAGGGGTCGGTTGTGAGTTAGCAGTTCGAACTCCGTTTTGAACCAGCACAAGGAGGAAAAGGGAATTTAACTTTAAGTTCATAAATTCAAACTATGTTTTGAGCTGCGGTCAAACTTAATTTTGAAGTTTGAAAAAAGGAGCGTGTAGAACTTGCCAATAAGTGTACCCTTTGTCCCAAGAAATATACCGAAATTTATATATATTAGAAAGGTAAAAGTATGGAAAATACTGAATTCCAATAAGAGAAACTTGTAAGGAGCAGACTCTGTTTAACTGTGTGTGCAGGTGAAAAGTGGAAGACTATTGTGTAGGGGAAACTTACAGTCAATTTGATGTGATATTCTGCAAATTAAATACTACAGCATATTGGTTCTTTTGAAATACTGCATTAAAAAACTAATTATAGTGGTAATCAGTGCTACAACAAGTTATGTGAGCCAGAAATTCAGTTTTAAAAACCACGAATATTCGATCATCAAAAGAACAATATTTGTCATTGTTGATTCGGTGGGCCCCTTTTCTATCTCTGTTGCACGGTAAAGCTATCTCTTCGTAGTCACACAACAAATAAGTTTCATCAACGCGATAAAAAGCACAAAAGTGCTCAAATATTTCGTAACGCATGATAACAACCTTAACTTAATATTATCTACATATGTCGTTATAGCAACTCTTCTGAAAAGCTCAAGAGCGAACTCTTAAGCACTCCCGTAAGGGTGCCATAATAACAACGAAACGAGGAGAAAACGTCAAATCGTCGTCGCTTCGGTTTTCAACCAATATACACCGGCTAAGAAATAATATTCGTCATTAAAATTCTGATTGCGACAAAATTCTCTCGTAGTGTTCTGTTGAATTGTGCTCACTCCTGGGAATAAATAAGTAAGTGTAAAACCACAATTGATTTTACACAAAACTTTTTAGTTTTGTTCTGGTGATAATGACAACACAGTTTTTGTTTACCTTTGCACATGTGAATACTCTTATGTTCGATACACTATATAATCACCAAATACACAATTTTGTAGTCTCGACCAAGTTTATAACAATTTTGAAACATTATTAAAACAAAATTTTACAATGCTTCCCGATAAAGGAAGACATGAATTTCAGCGGAAACCGGAAAAGTGATGAGATTGAGAAAGTCTCCAATGAAGATACGGAAATGCCAGAGGCAATATCTGTGGAAGGAGTAGGGTCATGTTCCTCTTCTATCCTCGATAGTCCTCTACCAGAACGACATGCAGAAGCAGAAAGCGAAGAAGAAGATTTGAGCAACATAACAATCCTGGATAGGCCAATGAAAGGTGATTTAATGAGTGTTCATGATCCGGAGGGTCAAGAGGAACCATCGCGTTCATGGTACATCTCAGCGGTGCTGGTAAGAAGCGCCTTAAAAAACTGATTTCTGAAGGACGGACTACGGAAGAAGCTCGTCAAATACTACAGTCATCTGCAGGTACGTCTAATAGTACTCCTGTGAATGATCCTAATAAGCGGTCTAGATATAATGAAAATAGTGGATCCAGTAGTGGAGGATACCCGAACCCGAAAAAACTAAGAGAATCGCGTTACTTTAATTCTGATAATAGCTTTCCGATATGATCAGTAAACCATCGAATAGAACAAACACAATTTAACTCAACAGATGGTGTTAGGCCAGAAATTAGAACCGGGGCTACGTTCAGAGATACAGTTAGCCGAATCAAATTAGGAATACTACCAAAAAACTATCCAAACACTGAACTCAATCCAGAACAACTATTAAATGCCCAATCCAGCATACTGAGTCAAGTTAAACAGCAAAGAAAAAAGGAAATAAAACCAAAATTTGAGCATTGCACAATCAAACCAGGGTATCTGGTGATTGCCTGCAAAAACAAAGATACTGCCGAATGGCTATCGGAAAATATTTCATCAGTAAGTACCCACGTAGGAGTTGAACTAGAAGTCGTAGAGGAAAGTAGAATTCCGCGCTCGGGAATTTTAATTGGTTTCTTTAGAGGAAGTGCTCAAGATAAAGTTGAGGAGGTCTTAGAATATCTGGATAGTCAGAACTCTGGACTAAATGTAGAGGCCTGGAGAATTCTCGAAGTTTATACTATAAACCAGATTCACATGGAAATAGTTTTCTTAGCAGACGGCACATCCATGCAAACTTTATATCAGAACAACTTTGAGTTGGATTACAAATATGGTACAGCATATATAAGGAAAAAGGACCAGCGAAACTCTTCTAACAATAACAGGGGTAGAAACTACCGAAATAACTATTGGGGCCAGAACAGATATAATGGAACTGGCTATCAGAATAGAACTAGATCCATTAGACATCAAAATTCTACTCACAACTTACAACAAAGCTACTTTGGAAACACTGGAAACCAAGAAGGACGTGAAGAAACCAACATGCAAGAAAGGCAATATGTGCCTACAATGACTACAACTGTAGAGCTGCCAAACAGACATGAAACGGAGCAGCAAAACCAAGCAGATTTAGATAATAAAAATAAATAAAATGCTGAAATTCATTCAAATCAATCTTCATCATGCAAAGGCATCAAGTGGGATACTTTGTAAAACATTTTTTAGAGATAAAATAGATGTGGCCCTGTTGCAGGAACCATGGGCACATAAAAATAAAATATTGGGAATAACAACACAAACTGGTAAGTTAATATTTGACCATCGTGAAACCAATCCAAGAGTAGCAATCTTAATAAATAAAAATCTAAATTTCTTCTCAATCACAGAATTTATCAAAAAAGATATTGTGGCCATATCGTTAGAAGTTCCAACTGCTAAAGGTAAAACCGAGATTATCATAGCATCAGCTTATTTTCCAGGAGATGTCGAAGAGGCTCCGCCACCTATTGTAGCCGATTTTGTAGCATATTTTCGACTACGAAATAAATTGTTTTTGATTGGATGTGATGCAAATGCACATCACACCTTGTGGAGTAGCTCAGACATTAACGGTCGAGGAGAAAGTCTTTTTGAATTTTTATCTACAAATAATATTCAAGTTCGCAATAAAGGTTCTGCGCCTACTTTCAAAAATGCAATTAGAGAAGAAGTTCTTGATCTAACGCTATGCAGTCCATCATTAACAGAAAATATCAAAAACTGGAAAGTTTCCGACGAAATATCCCTGTCCGATCATAACCAAATAAGGTTCGATTTTGAAGCCAGTGAACTTCAAAAAGAAATGTTTAGGAACCCACGAAAAACAAACTGGGAATTGTATAAATTTAATTTATTGACTTATAATACAGAAGCTTTAAGGGAGATTCAATCTTGTGAAGAATTAGAAATAAAAGCACAACAATTAACTAATCGAATTAAAACAGCATATGAATCGAGCTGTCCATTAAAAATGCGCACAACACATAGGGATGTATCGTGGTGGAACAAAAGGCTAGAACAGCTTAGGAAAAACGCTCGCAAACTATTCAACAAAGCAAAAGTGTCATCTCAATGGGAAATGTATAAAAAAGCACTAACAGAGTATAATAGGGAAATTCGCAAATCGAAAAGGAAAACTTGGCGGTACACTTGTGAAAAAATTGAAAGTACAACTGAAGTTGCACGCTTACAAAAGGCTCTTTCAAAAGATCATTGTAATGGTCTTGTGACTATCAAACGCACTGATGGTACTCAAACATCTACTCAAAAAGAAACTCTAGAACTTATGATGAAAATCCATTTTCCATGCTTAGAAATAATAGAAGGAGAAGATTCGGAAATTCAAGTGACACCCTGTGAGCCAGTTGAAACAGCAATAGGTGAATTGTCAATCATAGATAACATCATTACAGAGGGCCGAACGGCATGGGCCATCAACTCATTTCAACCATTCAAATCACCAGGCGATGATGGAATTCATCCAGTTTTTCTGCAGAAAGGTTCAGAAATCATCGTTCCAATTTTGACCAATTTATTAAAAGCTAGCTTAAGGTTTACTTATCTTCCAAAACAATGGCGAAAAGTAAGAGTAATTTATATTCCAAAACTAAATAAAAAAGATAAATCTTCACCAAAATCATTCAGACCAATTAGTCTTTCGTCAGTTTTTCTAAAAATTATGGAAAAAATAATGTATGAATTTATAAAATCAGACTATATGGAAAAAAAATCCTCTGAATAAGTATCAGTTCGCTTATCAAACGGGTAAATCTACAGTGACGGCGCTTCATACACTGGTTTCAAAAATAGAAAAATCTTTTGAAAGTAAAGAAATAGTCTTAGCTGCTTTTCTAGATATAGAAGGAGCATTTGACAATGCTTTTCATTTATCGATGGAGAAAGCAATGCTTGCCCGTGGATTCAATACAACAATCACAAAATGGATTTGCAAAATGTTGTCAAATCGATTAATAATATCTTCATTAGGTATGTCCTCCGTTACAATAAAAGCTAAAAAAGGTTGCCCACAGGGCGGGGTTCTGTCACCGCTATTATGGTCGCTAGTTGTAGATGAGCTGTTAACACAGCTAGAAATGCAAGGTTTCGAAACGATTGGCTTTGCCGATGATATTGTTATTCTCATCCGGGGCAAATTTCAAGACATCATCACTAATAGAATGCAGAGTGCATTAAAATTCATAACAAGCTGGTGTAATCGTGGAGGATTAAATGTAAACGCCATGAAAACATCAATTATTCCATTTACAAGAAAGAAGAAATTTAATATTGGAGCCTTAACTCTTAATGGCAGTCCCCTAGAACTAACATCAGAGGTTAAGTACTTGGGAATTATGTTAGATAACAAACTAAATTGGAATGCCCATCTTAAATACATTGTAAATAAAGCAACCAGTGCCCTATGGATAAGCAAACAGACATTTGGTCAAAAATGGGGACTGAAACCAAAAATGATTTACTGGATATATTCAACTATAGTTAAACCTAGAATAACTTATGCATCGCTAATATGGTGGCCGAAAACTAAAGAGGTGACAACACAAAGATGCCTCGAAAAATTGCAACGAATCGCTCTATTATCTACTACGGGGGCTATGCGTAGCACTCCCACCAAGGCAATAGAAGCAATGCTACATATCTTACCACTTCACCAGTGTGTTCAATTCAAAGCAAATAAACAAGCAATGACAGTTATCGAAGGAATGTTCAATGCAAATGAATTTGAACAATGATAGAATGAAAATCAAGGAACAATTTCAGATAAATCCAATGATTTTGTTAAATAAGGATTGGATACCTAGCAAACCGGTTTTCAATCATTCTTTTAATTTGATAGAACCTGGCCGGAGAGTATGGGACGAAGGAGGTCCTACACTACGCTCTGGGTCTCTTTCTTTCTTTACGGATGGCTCAAAAATTGGAAATGTTGCTGGGGCGGGTATAACAGGTCCTGGTGTGAACATTTCAATTTCTATGGGTAATTGGGTGACAGTTTTTCAAGCCGAAATCTATGCAATACTAGAATGTGTGAACATTTGTTTGAAAAGGAAATATAGAAATGCAAATGTATGCATTTTTTCAGATAGTCAAGCAGTTCTTAAATCACTCAGGTCCTACACATGCTCTTCAAAATAAGTGTGGGAATGTATCAATTGCCTGGAAAAACTTACTCAAAAAAATTCAGTTAATCTTTACTGGGTTCCTGGGCATTGCGGTATAGAGGGCAATGAAAAGGCTGACAGCTTGGCCAGAGAAGGGTCTTCTATTCCGCTTGAGGGACCAGAACCATTTTGCAGTATTTCCAAATGCTATTTTAAATTAGAAATGAAAAATAAAGAAAAATGTATGATTGCAAACAATTGGAAAAACTCTATTGTAGGGCAACAGGCTAAAAGATTTATCCAACCAAGTATTAAAAAATCAGAAAAAGCTCTCAGTTTATCTAAGAAAGACCTTAAAATGTTTACAGGGCTCGTTACAGGTCACTGTGAATGCAGATATCACATGAATAAAATTGGCAGAATCAACTCTGACGAGTGTCGTTTCTGCAGTATGGAGAAGGAATCGTCAGAGCATCTTCTTTGCGAATGTCCTTCTCTTATATCGAAACGGATTAAAATAATCGGCTGTGGCATATTAGATCCCTCCGAAGTTTTTTCAATTGGTCCTAAAAAGGTGAACAGCACCATAAGAGCGGTTATACCAGATTGGGAAAATGCTAAATCTCAAGATAGGGACACTATCTAAATATATAGAAGTGATCTTCCTTGACTTAGCATATATTAAAACAGGAGACATATTACAATAGATCAACTAACTGGTCGCAGTGATAGGTAACCAACAAGGAAAAAAAAGGAGCAGATCAACTGGGCCATCATTCTGAAAAAGAGTTCTGTCATCATGGGCCATTGATTTGAGAGCTTGATGACATTGATGAGCTTAAAAGTGCTAGTAACATAGTTTCAACGTGTCAGGGAACATAATTTAACTGTTTTGACACATTAAAACTAAATGATATCTGAAGTCATAAACATACAGACCTCACTAACGTAAACAATCCTTGAAAATGTTCTAATTCCCACATGTATCTTAAAACTACAATGGTTAAGTTTTTTGGAAGAAGGTGTGTTCGGAAAAGGATGAATAGAATATCCTCGATTTCTTCAGTACAATTTTCATTATTGTAAATGTTCCCCAAAATTATTTGACGCTGTATCATCGAGGTTTGAGTGTTCAAAAACAATCTGTCCTGAGGAGTACAAAAGAAGTATTTTTTTCACAATTTTGAAAATTAGTTGGGTTAAAAGATTAGGTTCCACATTTTGATTAAAAACAAACATTCTAACGTTTTTCAACGTAGTGTCTAGCATCAAAATGATCTAAACTTCTATTTTTATGATTTAATCAGGTATAAAGTAGAAATAAAGAACTGTGTGGTTAAAATGGTGAAGCAGTTTTCAATGTCAATTTTTGATGATGCTTTTTACCACTATAAAATCTTTTTATAAATTGTTTGAATTTCCAATTCTGAAGAAAAAAAACAGTGATTTTTTCAAAAACTACGTGATTTTTGTTATTTTTCTGGTACCGGATCGGATACATTTTCCGGTACCTAAACATATTTTTCTGAGATATTTCAATTAATGTTGTTTTGAAACAAAATTCTGCATTAAAGGGTAAAGCATATTTTTTGTAGATGTGTGTGTTTTTTTTTATTTTATTTTTTTTGCAAAAAATAAGACAATAAAGTGCTCCTAACGAATCTTCTGAGAGTACAGTGGGTTCATCACTTGCAACATCGTCACGGCGTAGAACTCTCCTACCCTTTTCTCGCTGTTTTCATACCCTTGTTTTCATCCGTTAAAGCCCATTGAACATTTGATTACAGCATATTAAGCACCGGGGGGAAGGTGCAAGGTGTTTTGTTGCCGCTGCCGCTGATGTAATTTATATTATTAGTTAGTTTAGCTCATCTTCGGGCGTCCATTGAGTAGGGTAGCTATCGTAGGGGTCTATCGAAGTGGAACTTTTTCCACTCTGTAATAATAAAGCAGGTCCGAACACACGTGTTAATGGTTTACATTTTACTACAAACGGTGAAGCGGTTTTATTCGGTGCCAATTTTGTGCGGCGCAGAAGGTGTTGAATTGGGTTTAAAATTCGTTCAGGTTTCTAGTTTTTATTGAATTACGGGCGTTGGTCCGGTAGAGGTTGGAGGAGAGAAATTGAAAGTGACGTGGAATGCTTTTTTGTTGCCGTTTTAAGTCTATGATATATGACTCGGAAGTGGCAGGCCGTTGGTCGATTGGCCGGTTGGTGCGCATCAGGGAAGTTTCTTCAGGTGGAGACAGTTTAAATTAAGTACACGGTTGCGGTTTATGATTTTTGGTTCCTTTTTTTTAATAAGTCTTTTTTCGCGTTTCACTCTCGCTTCGCTCAATCGGTACAACATAATAATATAATAATGGGTGAAACAAATAACAATCAGTTTTTTGGGGTTGGGGTTCCAACTTGTTTGTCGAGGGTGGAAAGCCTAATCGAAACCTGCTAGCTTTCTTCCTTGGGTTGGGGTTTTTTTTTTGTTGGAAGAAAGCCACTCAGCATTTGCGGGTTTAGGGATTCCTCGTTTCGTCTTGGGGATGGTTGATTTTTTTCTATCTTCTCGGTGAGTATTTCATACGTTTGATTAGTTCCTAATCGCGTAATAAAAACGCGATGATAAATGGTAACTTAGACAATATCACGAACGTTTCTCACGATAGGCAATGTTGGGGTTTGTATGCTGAAGTTCAACTCACTTCTGAGTTGAATTCATGATATGGGTTAGTTTCTTTGGGAATTTCGCGGGCAAGGAGAAAGAGTTAGTAAGTTGATTTGTTTTTTAGGGAAGTTGCAGGAACAAGGAAGTTACTATTATATGGGATGGGGTTTTATCACAATTGTTTCCTTAGTGGTGATGTTCATGGTGGAAATCATGTTCATCGAAGTGGTGGACTTCTTCATGGTGGTGCTCTTCGTGGTGATGCACTGGGACATGAACTGGGACCTTGACTGGGTAAGGTACTGGTTTCTCGATTTCTACGGGGACGTGCTTCTCGACGGTGTAGGGCACTGGACGATCAACTGGGACCTTGACTGGGTAAGGGACGTGCTTCTCGACTGGGTATGGGATGTGTTTGACAACTGGGTAAGGTTGTGGCACATGGACCTTGACTGGGACTGGCACTGGCTTGTCAACATGAACTGGGACTGGACGGTCGTATGGGACATGGACTGGGTATGGGACCTTCTTGTAGACTGGGTATGGGACTGGCTTTTCGACTGGGACTGGGACTGGTTTTTCAACATGAACTGGGACTGGACGGTCAACTGGAACATGGACTGGGTAGTGGACAACCTTTTCAACTGGGTATGGCTTTTCAACATGAACTGGAACCTTGACCGGGACCAGGACCTTCTTTTCAACTGGGTATGGAGCTGGGACATGGACCTTAACTGGGACTGGGACCTTCTTCTCTACTGGGTAAGGAGCTGGCACGTACACCTTGACTGGGACTGGACGATCGACTGGCACATGGACTGGGACCGGGACCTTCTTTTCAACTGGATAAGGAGCTGGCACATGGTACGGCACTTTCACGATTTCCTTGACTGGGTAGTGGACAGTCTTGTAGACTGGGTATGGTTTTGGCACTCCAACCTTAACTGGGACTGGGATGTGCTTTTCCACTGGGTATGGGATGTGCTTCTCTACTGGGTATGGGACTGGGACTTTCTTGACCACAGTCAGGGTCTTCTCGTGATGTGGGTGCAAGTCAACATGATGATGATGGTCGCTTTCGAAGTGATGTCCACCGAAATCATGCTCACCGAAGTCGTGGCCACCGAAATCGTGATCAAAGATTCCACGCTTATCCTGCTTTTTGTCAGCCTGTTCAGCTGCTGGTTTCACTTCTTCGGCCTTCTTCTCCTCTTCAGCCGCAGAACTTAAAACCAACAATGTGGCTAAGCCTAACAACACCTATAAAACGAGGAAACAAACAAGATATCTATTGAAAATAATGCGCTTTTCACTCAAACAACTGTCAAATTCTGCTTTTGTAAACACAATTTTCATTCCAAACAACTTCAAGCAAGTTCATCGTTACTAATTAGTTTGACTCTATAACACAACACAAATTAGATGACATTGACAATCACTTCATTTTGCGTCGATAAACCCACAAATGCGTTGTAATCTGATGGAAAGTTGATGCAGGTAAATATTTCCTCTGTTTCAATGATTCACTCAATTAATCCATTGCTCAAGTTGTTGTATCACTCATCAACGTTCAATCGATCTCACTTGCACTTGAGTCAAAGCTCACTAGATTGTCCTTTAAAAAATTTTCCAATTTTTCCAATCCATTTTCAGAATTCACTCAAAGTCCCCAAAGGATCAAACTGCGCCAAGTTCACTAGTAGAATTCACACATGCTGCTTCATCTCGACCCCCTTTCAATAGGAACGTACCAAAGTTTTCATTGTGATGCTCCTACGTTGCTGTTTGTGGTGGTGGGTGGTTGTGGAAACCCGAACTGGATAGACCAGAGTACGATCAGATACTGGATACTGCTACCAACCCATGTTAGGTCTTTTATACAGACCTCACACTCCATGGCGGCGGCCTCCGCGAACTTTCCCCCTTTACCGTCCGCCATTTTTGGAGGTCTCTCGTTCTAGGGGGCGCCCCAAAGCCTAAAGCACTCCGAGAGGCCCCCCTAGTTTGGTGCAATGAGAAATCAGTCAGCGACGAGTTCTCGCGCAATCGCGCGCACCAAGCTCACCTTGAGCTGCGGCGTCGTTTGGCGGGAAAATTTGCGTTCTCAGCAACCCCAACAAAGTCCGACGATTTTCCTCCCAAAGCTCGAATTTGAGAAAGAGAGCGAGTCACCACGTGCTGCTTCGCTCCATATTCGATGGGAGTTGAGAGAGCCTCTGAAAAGCCGGTATGATCACTCACTCACATGTTTTCCTTCCGAGAGAGCGCCATTTTTTTTTTCGTTTGTTTCAAACTCAAACGACGGACGCGCAAAATTCGAAAAAACAGCTGCTCCTATCGGTGGTTAACAAATTGACGAACGATGATCGCGTGTTTGATTGTTTGTTGTTTTTTCCTCCGTTTATTTTGCATCTTACCTACTCTACCATGTGTGAGGTGATGTTGTTGGTAGGCCACTTTTAGGAACCGTGAAATTCGTCCGGCACCGAAAAACCTGATCGATTACAATCACACCGTTTAATTAGGTTTGGCGCTGGATGGGTTTTGGGCTGGCGCGCCGTCGATTGTGATTTTATTTGGTTAAACAGATTAGGTGTTGCTGTGTGTTTTGAAAGAACCTGATGTTGGAAACCGGGCGGGTGACAACAACTGTTGATGTTATTGTTTGGCAACATTGAATGAACTTGGTTGAAACTAGCAAAATTTATGATAATTTTTTCAAAATGACAAGGCCTTATTAGAATATTTTTACAAGATTTTACGTATAATATTAAAAGAGAAAAACATAAATAATTAAAATATTGCATCGACATCCTTCATCGGCATGCTAAATCAATAAAAATTGAATAAAAAGTTAGTAGGATAAAATGTTTCAAAAATGTTTAGTTCTACGGAAATTGATTGCAATAAGGAATTTTATACTAATATCTTGGAGTAAAAACTTGACAGATTTGACGCAGACTGGAAGACGATTTTAAAATTATACGGCAATGAAACAACTTTTCAGCCGGTTTACAGGTTTTAACAGGACTATTATTGTGTTGATAAAATAAATACTGAATACTGATTGAACCGATTTGACGTTTGAGTTTGTTGTCCTTTTGTAATACTTTGTTGTTTTTGGTCTGTGAAAGCAAAAAATAAGGAATCTCAGGGGAACTAGTCCATCTCAAGGTGTGTATGTATAGGAAATGTAACGATATGTCGAATTCCCGATTCAGCCTTTTTGGCTTTACAACTGAGGACTTCGTGGAGTTTGTTTACCAACAAAGCCCTCAGTTAAAACAAATTTACTAACTGACAAAGTTAGAGAACCTTGTGTTCAAATAACCTTGGTCCATCTTATCAAGGCACACTTGATAGCATTTTTGTGTAAGGTTCAGAACGTTTAAATCTGGGCCTATCCAAACCCAGTAACTGA
This sequence comes from Uranotaenia lowii, assembly GCF_029784155.1. NCBI lineage: Eukaryota > Metazoa > Arthropoda > Insecta > Diptera > Culicidae > Uranotaenia > Uranotaenia lowii. The sequence continues at coordinate 116,015,079 of NC_073692.1, forward strand.
GAGTGGCAAAGGATTCGTTCAAAAACGTATACTTTTTCTCATCATGATAAAACCACATTATAAACGGTGACTACCCAAGTAACAATTTAGGTTTTATAATGAACTGCATGCCAGCTATAAATTAAAACTATAAAACCGTGTACAGATATGTAAGAATCCATAAAATTCCAATACAACGGTTAGTAGCACAAAAAGGCCCTACTGCAGTAGGTTCTGTAGAGCAAATTATAAAATTATAAAGTTGATTTGGCTTGTCAAATCAACTTTAAAAGTTCTGTATGAATTTTGCTTATAAATCCTATTTATTATATTATTTTCGTCTACAAAAAATTTTGCTCCGGCATTTGGTTCTTAATAATAATTTTTAAAACAAATGAATCTCATTCAAATAAAATATAAAATCGAAAGCACAAAGCTGAAATTTGTTTGTCATCATTCTGTTAGGGAATCCAACATGATTTTATCAATCAGAATTTTCGATTCCAACCATTATTCAACATGCGCTTTCAAGTTTACGACAAATATTTATGAGAAAATTCTAAAAAAATAATGGGCCTGCTGTAAATTGCTTCTTAAAGCAATTAAAATGCAATAAAATAGATATCAAAATTATGATTTTTTTTATCTTGAACTATTTGTGCTCGTTCAAGAATTTTTTTTTATACTCTTTCTTCCATAAGGATGATGGAACTCTCATAAAGCATGAATAAGATGAGGCATACTTTTTATAAAAATAAACAGTCGTTAGTAAATTCATCATTATTGGGCATGAAAATGGCGATATTATAATTTTTTTTAATAGTTGTTATTGGACACTTAAAAAACGATTTTGTTATCTATAAATTGCCAATCAAACTTTTTCACTTTTTCAAAACATTTTTGTCTTATAAAAATGTATTGAGTTGTAAAAGGTAGCTTGAACGGAAATCTTTGAACCAACAAAGCTATGTAGCAATCTATAAGTTTTTTTCTACAAAACCACTTCAGGCTTGATGAGTTTTTTAAAGTCATTTAAAAGAATCTTATAAATACGAATACTATAGAGGCCCCCTTGAAAATATATTGGTAAGAACAGTACAAGCACCTTATGAAACCTTTATAATTCAAAGGATGTTGGCGGTAGATGATAAAAATAATTGAACACCATTTGTCGAATTATGCAAAGATTTTTTTTATTCCCTTATCACTTTATCACACTGTTCTAATATTCTTGAGAGACAATTAAATATATTCATGGGTTCACTGTTTTATTATCGGTAAACTTCAATTATTACGGACCAAGACAAATGTTGAAATGTTTATTACTAAGCTGACAATCAAGAAATTCCACTAAGATGTACACTTCCAGCAAATAATTAAAACTGTGCAGCAAGCCAATTATTTTTTCTGACGCTTGACGAAGTCAATTTCATCTGTTGTTGCTCCTTTCATATGCAAAAAACATTTATTTCTCCGTTTGCCACCGAAATACATATTATTGTTTATATTTCGGTTGTTTCTGCATAATTTTCTTTTATAATCCCTTTAGATGGCCAAATGCCTATAATAAGCTTTATTTGACCTATAGCGGGATTTGTTTCATATAACTGGTTTAAAAAGGCCTCCATTAGTTATTAAGTAACATTTATAAAACCAAAGCTACTTGTGAAGACCGTATAAGGACACGAATACTACGAAATGATTTAAAAAGGCTTTTATAAATCAAAACAAGTTTGTAACTACGTATTTCATGACTTTTTCAAATGTTTTATAATTTCAGATATAAAAATGTTTTATAGCATGCACTAAGTGCCAAATAAAAAAGCAATCATAGAAGTTTATTGCTGTTTCAAAACTTGGCTTCATAGGACGCTTGTAGCTGTTCTAGAGAGAAGTTGTGAATAGGTTTCCAATAAATACATTTACGGTATTATACATCACTTATAAACCACCTTATAAAAATTATAAAACCTTTTCTATTTTTGTGTGTTACTTGGGTACCGTAAACTGGGGGAACTTTGATCACTTTTTTCATTCGTTTTTGAATATTTTGGAAGGGATTGCTTTTTCGTAATACCTAAAAGCTTTAAAACCCTTACTGAGATGACGAGCATCAAACATGATCATTGATTGTAGGAAATTAAAACGACATTGGTTGTTATAATTAAATGTTTGTTACAAAACTAGATTTCGAGTTTCGGGGTAACTTTGATCACTATGGTTTTTAAGTATCTCAACATCTTCAAATCTATTGTTTTGATGCCATTAAGCATAGAAGGCTCAACACATCGATAGCAGTATTTTTTTTTATTGGACTCAATTTAATTTTTCAACGTTTTTTCGAAAACAAATATGCTCTAAAAATGGACAATGATGCTGCATACATTTAGGGGCAAAAATTATAAACATTTCTCAATATTTTTTGGCTTCAAAACCAAATAAAATTTTACTTTCATGCAATTCCCTAAGTCCTCGAACTGTTCCCATGTTTTTTTTTTCAAACTTAACCATTTGATAGGGTTTTTATCCATTCTTCCTATATTGGCTTTTTCATGGGAAATGACCCTTTTTTTTAATATCCAAAAATTATCATCAAATGAACATAAAAATAACACTTAAACTTAACCTAAACCAAGAAAAAAGATGAATTTTCAAATCAAACAACCCATTTGCTCCTAAATGCTTAAATTTGATCAGGAGAGATGTTTGTTTGTGAGCTTTAAAAAACCAGATATTTTAAGATTTTAAAATTATATTTTAAGTAACATTAAAAAATCTCCTAATATACACCAAATTTAGCTTATTTATAACTCAATTTACAGGCTTTCAAACGTAGTAAACAGTTTACAGATATTTTAACTTTATACTTAGTAATGACGATTATCTGCAAAAATTTCATGCTGATCAAAATTACCCCGCTGATCAAAGTTCCCCCAGTTTACGGTACTCATAGAACCCGTAAAAAATCGGTATATCCAAAAATTTGCTAGGATTGCGAGTAAAAAAATCCATCCAATCACGAAAAAGAAAATCCATCGGGGACAACGTTTTATTTTTTAAGATTTGCAAACAAAATGCCAAAGTAGGTTTTTTCATTTTTTACTTTAAACAACATTCTTTTAATTTTTAAACGTAGATTTATGAAAAATCTTAAAAAATTAAAAATGATTCAAAACATTTGAGTAAAACAGATATTAAGTAATCCTTTGATTTTGACCAAAATATACTATTTGATTTTTAATTGAATGGCATTTAGGTGAAGTATAAATTCTCATTTATGAATGTTGGTTAATCGCCGCGATGTATTGTTGTTGAATTTTATCGACGTTTTTCGGCGAGTTTTACAGATTAAAAACGTTTTTATACCATTTGTCCAGACGTTTCGAGCTACTCTGGTATTTGCTTCTCTTCAGTGGACACTAAAATTTATTTTAAATTACAAATAATTACTAAAATTACAATTTTTGTTTTCAAACTTACGAATTACTGGCTTTCGTCTATACTAATTTGTTCTGGCTCAGTTTGTTTTGTTTTGCGTTCTGTGTAAATGCAAAACAAAACAAACTGAGCCAGAACAAATTAGTATAGACGAAAGCCAGTAATTCGTAAGTTTGAAAACAAAAATTGTAATTTTAGTAATTATTTGTAATTTAAAATAAATTTTAGTGTCCACTGAAGAGGAGCGAATACCAGAGTAGCTCGAAACGTCTGGACAAATGGTATAAAAACGTTTTTAATTTGTAAAACTCGCCGAAAAACGTCGATAAAATTCAACAACAAATTCTCATTTAAAAAATATCAAATATAAGTAACTTTTTTAAATATTCCTCGATAGTTGTTTCTATTAAGCGGAATGTGGCATGTTTCATATTTTTAAAACCAGTCCTGGACTCCTACGAACGTAAAACATGGTTGTAGAAATTTATTAGACTACTTTAAATTTGTGGGAACAATACGAGCGAGGTGGTTAGACCAAGTGGAGCGTGATCTGGCGAACGTGGGGTGCCCGAGAAATTGGAGAACGGTTGCCATGGATCAAGTGAATTTTAGGAATTATGTTCGTCAAGTTATGTCGTCAGACGGAATACTATGTAAATAAAATAATTGTTTTAAAAATCGATTTCTTTTTTGTTTAGAATTATTAAAATCGAAAATGGACTATGATACTGCATAAAATAAGGGCCTAAACATAACTTATAAAATTTTAACAAATAAAAGGCAGTTTAGCCCTCATTAAATTCTCTAGGCCCTCGCACTATTCACCTTCAATTTTTCCCTTTAAACTTTTCTATTTAACAGGGTTTCTAGTTGTTTGTCCAATACTGGCTTAATTTTAAAAAACGACTCTATTTTTTCAATATAAAAAGTTTACCTCAAAATACAACAAAACCTACGCCCAAACTATGATTTGACTGAGGGAAAAAGTTGAACTGTCACATAAATCAACCTGCTGCTTCTAAACGCTGTGATTTCATCCGAAGGTTTTTGTTTGATAGCCTTCGAAAAAATAGATATTTTAAGATTTTGAAATAAAATTTTTACTTACTTTTGAAATTTTCGAAAACAAATCAAGTTTTACCTAATTTAAAGCTCAACATGTAAGTTTTTAAACGTAGAAATTTTTTTTAAAGATATTTTACTTAAGTCTTAGTTATTGCTGATTATGTGGCAAAATTTCATCATGATCAAAGCTACTCCGGTGATCAATGTTACCTCGTTTTACGGTAATGAAATTTATAGACGGATATATAAGATAAGGAAGCATGAGAAGTGTTGAGCCAATTGGTGTTACGAGAAATCTTCTTATTTTCTTTAAAATTTCGTCAAAATCCCATTTTTTACAGGTTTGGAGAAAATAAAAAAATAAAGAAAATTTCCATAACTTTTTCTGAGAATTCAAATTTACTCGCGGTTTTTGGGAAGCTGATCTTTGAGTTAATAATAATTTGTATTCTACATTTTTGACAAAGAAGTACACAAATTGAATCAAATTGAATCTAATTGTGTACCTATTTTTACAATATATACAAAAAAAATAGAGCAGACAAAAAAACTTATTGAATAATTGGATTCAGCGCTCCTGAATAAGTCAAAATCAATTCTGCACAGCAAAAATTGAACCAGTCAATTTTACATCGAAAGCGATGCAAATTATTGGACCATCGTTTAAGATGGAAATTTTTTTCATTTTGAAAACACATCATCGCATGTAAATTTCAAATCGATGTAAATATTCGATGAATGTAAATATACGCCAATCGTTGTAATGTGTGAGACTTAATTTGACTCTCATCGATTGTAATTCAATCAAGAGGCTTATTTTATACATTGAAATCGGAAAATGAATTGGAAAGTAACATAAGGAGATGAGATACATGTGATTCGTTGCACCTCGGGAAAATGTGAATGTTTTCTTGTGTTATCTGCAATTCTTATTTCAGAAGTTTCATTGGCAAATAATGTAAAACATTGATTAAGCTGTTTCATTTTAGTTGAAAATTAGCAATCCACATTACCAATGTCATTAAATTTTCATAATTCAGCCTAAGAAAGCCTATCCCGGAAGGATTTAAATGAAATATATAAAATCTGTAAAAAATTTCTTGTGTCAAGAATTTAAACTGCAACATTGACAAATCCGAATAAAAGTCTGTGAAATTTTGAATTTTTCATGATGTTTAAACCTTCTCCACGATCTCAATGCAATGCAACTTCATATTAAAAAAAAACCCCATTTCTAGAAAAAAAAAATGCTCCACGACAAAATTCAAATAAATTGTGAATTTAAAAAAAATGGGTACAGAAAAATCGCTATGGCCAAGCTCCTTGAAAGTCGCATCTGTTCGAAAAAAAAACGGGTTATTTTCAATAAAAACGGTCAAATCTTTTTACTTACCACAGAAAAACTTTAAAAATTTTTCGTTTTCAATAAATAAAAGGGAAGCCAATGATGTTTCCTTTTTGTCAATAGGAATATTTGCTTAACATTTCAAATTATTTAAAACATTATAGATCTCTAATCAAGATTTAGTGATTATTCAATTTTGGCTGGTTTAATCACCTTAATGTAAAAAAATTGCAAGTAGGTACATGCATTCGTTTAATTTATCCTTTTTCAGTAATGTTTTTACTAATAACTTATCGTTATGAAAAAATACGTAAAGCTCTGCAAACTATTTTAGCCTAAATGTAAACATTAAATAACTAATTTTAAATACTTAATTGTTGACAGCATAGTCAGTCATATTTAAAAAAAACGAATTATTTTTATTACTGTCCCGATGTTTCGGCTTTTTTTGTAGCCTTCTTCAGTAAAGAACTGAAAATTTATTGTCATGAGTCCAACGGGTCGTGTTTTAAGATTGTAGTGACTCATACCAATATATTGTTTTGAGCAGTTCTTGCACGGGATGCTGTTAAAAATTTCCCAGAGCCAAAGATCCAATTTCATCATCAGAAATACCAAACATTGTTCACAGCATCCCGTGCAAGAACTGCTCAAAACAATATAAAAATTCGACAAAAATAATAGGATATACCTAATTTTACAAACTCAAACATACTTTTAAAAGTTAAATTCAGCCAACAATTACCAACCAAAATAATCACTAGACGAAAAACGAACCTGACAATTAGTGAGTAGAAAACCTCAATAAGTTAAACTAAAAAAGACAATGTTACATCATTACAATCAATTTACATTTCTCCGCTGAAGAAGGCTACAAAAAAAAGGCGAATCGTCTGGACAATCGTAAAAATAATTCGTTTTGATTTTCAAAAATATGACTGATTAAGCCGTTAACAACAAAAAAATTCAAAATAAAATTCATCCAGTAGCAAATCATTATAAAAAATATAGTTCTTTTTAATTATTTGATATTTTGCCTATGAGCCCTAAGAGCCAAAGGGTTATGAGTGCATAAAAGCTCAATTCGAGAGAACACGCTTTTAGAATGTTGTGTTTGGCATTTTTTTTTCAAATATTTTTCGAGAATTGGTATTTTTCTTTCGAATGTTAAAGTATGTAAATAGAATTCGGGAAAAATCATCATGTAAAAAATTGTTTGGTTTCATTAACTCAAAATCGATTGTTTTATCACTTTAACCCTTTTGGCTTAAAGGGCTTCATAGATTTATTTATTTAACAATTTTCGTAGATGCTTCAAATTATTTACAGAGATTAACCCATCCTATTCTAGATTTGAGATTTGAGACCAGTTGGAGCCGAAGGGTGCTTGATATAAGGAAAATGATTATATTTTTTAAAATGCATTATTATTGAAAAACTTTTTCATGAGTACTGAGAATTTGCAACTTTTCCGTAGATTTCTATTCGAATGTTATGTCTGAAACTAAACGCATAATTTATCTGAACGAAATAACAATTTACTGTATTGCACAATTAAACGATGTAGCGAATAATGGGGATATGTTCAAGATAATCAGAGCATGTTGGCTATAAGCTTCAAAGTCAACATAGAAAGGGCTTTTATTAATTTACTTGATTGTATATATATATATATATATATATATATATATATATGAAGATATGTCATATTTTGCCAATAAATTTTCAAAGTGAATACAAAACATCTGAAATATATTTTCATCTAATGCTTGGTAGATTAAGAGAGTTGTTTCTAACTTCTAAACGAATGCAAAACCATTCACTGTTACAATCAAGTAAATTAATAAAAGCCCTTTCTATGTTGACTTTGAAGCTTATAGCCAACATGCTCTGATTATCTTGAACATATCCCCATTATTCGCTACATCGTTTAATTGTGCAATACAGTAAATTGTTATTTCGTTCAGATAAATTATGCGTTTAGTTTCAGACATAACATTCGAATAGAAATCTACGGAAAAGTTGCAAATTCTCAGTACTCATGAAAAAGTTTTTCAATAATAATGCATTTTAAAAAATATAATCATTTTTCTTATATCAAGCACCCTTCGGCTCCAACTGGTCTCAAATCTCAAATCTAGAATAGGATGGGTTAATCTCTGTAAATAATTTGAAGCATCTACGAAAATTGTTAAATAAATAAATCTATGAAGCCCTTTAAGCCAAAAGGGTTAAAGTGATAAAACAATCGATTTTGAGTTAATGAAACCAAACAATTTTTTACATGATGATTTTTCCCAAATTCTATTTACATACTTTAACATTCGAAAGAAAAATACCAATTCTCGAAAAATATTTGAAAAAAAAATGCCAAGCACAACATTCTAAAAGCGTGTTCTCTCGAATTGAGCTTTTATGCACTCATAACCCTTTGGCTCTTAGGGCTCATAGGCAAAATATCAAATAATTAAAAAGAACTATATTTTTTATAATGATTTGCTACTGGATGAATTTTATTTTGAATTTTTTTGTTGTTAACGGCTTAATCAGTCATATTTTTGAAAATCAAAACGAATTATTTTTACGATTGTCCAGACGATTCGCCTTTTTTTTGTAGCCTTCTTCAGCGGAGAAATGTAAATTGATTGTAATGATGTAACATTGTCTTTTTTAGTTTAACTTATTGAGGTTTTCTACTCACTAATTGTCAGGTTCGTTTTTCGTCTAGTGATTATTTTGGTTGGTAATTGTTGGCTGAATTTAACTTTTAAAAGTATGTTTGAGTTTGTAAAATTAGGTATATCCTATTATTTTTGTCGAATTTTTATATTGTTTTGAGCAGTTCTTGCACGGGATGCTGTGAACAATGTTTGGTATTTCTGATGATGAAATTGGATCTTTGGCTCTGGGAAATTTTTAACAGCATCCCGTGCAAGAACTGCCCAAAACAATATATTGGTATGAGTCACTACAATCTTAAAACACGACCCGTTGGACTCATGACAATAAATTTTCAGTTCTTTACTGAAGAAGGCTACAAAAAAAGCCGAAATATCGGGACAGTAATAAAAATAATTCGTTTTTTTTTAAATATGACTGACTATGCTGTCAACAATTAAGTATTTAAAATTAGTTATTTAATGTTTACATTTAGGCTAAAATAGTTTGCAGAGCTTTACGTATTTTTTCATAACGATAAGTTATTAGTAAAAACATTACTGAAAAAGGATAAATTAAACGAATGCATGTACCTACTTGCAATTTTTTTACATTAAGGTGATTAAACCAGCCAAAATTGAATAATCACTAAATCTTGATTAGAGATCTATAATGTTTTAAATAATTTGAAATGTTAAGCAAATATTCCTATTGACAAAAAGGAAACATCATTGGCTTCCCTTTTATTTATTGAAAACGAAAAATTTTTAAAGTTTTTCTGTGGTAAGTAAAAAGATTTGACCGTTTTTATTGAAAATAACCCGTTTTTTTTTCGAACAGATGCGACTTTCAAGGAGCATAGCGATTTTTCTGTACCCATTTTTTTTTTAATTCACAATTCATTTGAATTTTGTCGTGGAGTATTTTTTTTTCTAGAAATGGTGTTTTTTTTTAATTTGAAGTTCCGTGTAAAATCATTGCATTGAGATCGTGGAGAAGGTTTAAACATCATGAAAAATTCAAAATTTCACAGACTTTTATTCGGATTTGTCAATGTTGCAGTTAAAATTCTTGACACAAGAAATTTTTTACAGATTTTAAATATTTTCTTCACCTCATTTAGATCCTTCCGGGATAGGCTTTCTTAGGCTGAATTATGAAAATTTAATGACATTGGTAATGTGGATTGCTAATTTTCAACTAAAATGAAACAGCTTAATCAATGTTTGGCATTATTTGCCAATGAAACTTCTGAAATAATATTTGCAGATAACACAAGAAAACATTCACATTTTCCCGAGGTGCAACGAATCTCATGAATCTCATCCCCTTATGTTACTTTCCAATTCATTTTCCGATTTCAATGTATAAAATAAGCCTCTTGATTGAATTACAATCGATGAGAGTCAAATTAAGTCTCACACATTACAACGATTGGGGTATATTTACATTCATCGAACATTTACATCGATTTGAATTTTACATGCGATGATGTATTTTCAAAATGAAAAAAATTTCCATCTTAAACGATGGTCCAATAATTTCCATCGCTTTCGATGTAAAATTGACTTGTTCAATTTTTGCTGTGCAGAATTGATTTTGACTTATTCAGGAGCGCTGAATCCAAGTATTCAATAAGTTTTTTTTGTCTGCTCTAGTTTTTTTTTTGAATAAATTTGTACTTCTTTGTCAAAAATGCATAATACAAATAATTATTAACTCAAAGATCAACTTCCCAAAAACCGCGAGTAAATTTGAATTCTGAGAAAAAGTTATGGAAATTTTTTAATTTTTTTTTATTTTCTCCAAACCTGTAAAAAATGGGATTTTGACGAAATTTTAAAGAAAATAAGAAGATTTATTTCTCGTAACACCTTGCATTCGTTTAGAAGTTTGAAACAACTCTCTTAATCTACCAAGCATTACATGAAAATATATTTCAGATGTTTTGTATTCACTTTGAAAATTTATTGGCAAAATATGGCATATCTTCATATATATATATATATATATATATATATATATATATATATATATATATATATATATATATATATATATATATATATATATATATATATATATATATATATATATATATATATATATATATATATATATATATATATATATATATATATATATATATATATATATATATATATATATATATATATATATATATATATATATATATATATATATATATATATATATATATATATATATATATATATATATATATATATATATATATATATATATATATATATATATATATATATATATATATATATATATATATATATATATATATATATATATATATATATATATATATATATATATATATATATATATATATATATATATATATATATATCTATATATATACATATATATATATATATATATATATATATATATATATATATATACATATATATATATATATATTAAAATAGGGACGCCCCGTAATGAACTCAAACGTTTAGCTGTTGATAGTTTAAAAAAATAAATCAATTCAGAAATATTATAAGTAATTGAAAACTAACAAATACTGATATAAGTAACGCACCTAGCATCACTGGTGAGGCCGCCAGCACAGGGT